>NC_092149.1:15222730-15274337 GCF_045791955.1 Oncorhynchus clarkii lewisi | reverse complement strand
AAGGAGAGATGGCAGGAGGGAGGTATAGAGGAGAGATGGCAGGAGGGAGGTATAGAGGAGAGATGGCAGGAGGGAGGTATAAGGAGAGATGGCAGGAGGGAGGTATAGAGGAGAGAGGGAAGGAGGGACGTATAAGGAGAGATGGCAGGAGGGAGGTATAGAGGAGAGATGGCAGGAGGGAGGTATAAGGAGAGATGGCAGGAGGGAGGTATAGAGGAGAGAGGGAAGGAGGGACGTATAAGGAGAGATGGCAGGAGTGAGGTATAGAGGAGAGAGGGAAGGAGGGAGGTATAGAGGAGAGAGGGAAGGAGGGACGTATAAGGAGAGATGGCAGGAGGGAGGTATAAGGAGAGATGGCAGGAGGGAGGTATAGAGGAGAGAGGGAAGGAGGGACGTATAAGGAGAGATGGCAGGAGGGAGGTATAGAGGAGAGAGGGAAGGAGGGACGTATAAGGAGAGATGGCAGGAGGGAGGTATAGAGGAGAGAGGGAAGGAGGGACGTATAAGGAGAGATGGCAGGAGGGAGGTATAGAGGAGAGAGGGAAGGAGGGAGGTATAGAGGAGAGAGGGAAGGAGGGACGTATAAGGAGAGATGGCAGGAGGGAGGTATAAGGAGAGATGGCAGGAGGGAGGTATAAGGAGAGATGGCAGGAGGGAGGTATAGAGGAGAGAGGGAAGGAGGGACGTATAGATTAGAGATGGCAGGAGGGAGGTATAGAGGAGAGAGGGAAGGAGGGAGGTATAGAGGAGAGAGGGAAGGAGGGACGTATAAGGAGAGATGGCAGGAGGGAGGTATAGAGGAGAGAGGGAAGGAGGGAGGTATAAGGAAGAGATGGCAGGAGGGAGGTATAGAGGAGAGAGGGAAGGAGGGAGGTATAGAGGAGAGAGGGAAGGAGAGATGGCAGGAGGGAGGTATAGAGGAGAGAGGGAAGGAGGGACGTATAAGGAGAGATGGCAGGAGGGAGGTATAGAGGAGAGAGGGAAGGAGGGACGTATAAGGAGAGATGGCAGGAGGGAGGTATAGAGGAGAGAGGGAAGGAGGGACGTATAAGGAGAGATGGCAGGAGGGAGGTATAGAGGAGAGAGGGAAGGAGGGAGGTATAAGGAGAGATGGCAGGAGGGAGGTATAGAGGAGAGAGGGAAGGAGGGAGGTATAGAGGAGAGAGGGAAGGAGGGACGTATAAGGAGAGATGGCAGGAGGGAGGTATAGAGGAGAGAGGGAAGGAGGGAGGTATAGAGGAGAGAGGGAAGGAGGGACGTATAGAGGAGAGAGGGAAGGAGGGACGTATAAGGAGAGATGGCAGGAGGGAGGTATAGAGGAGAGAGGGAAGGAGGGACGTATAAGGAGAGATGGCAGGAGGGAGGTATAGAGGAGAGATGGAAGGAGAGAGGTATAAGGAGAGGGCTGTTAAGCTCTTCACCACAGGCAGGTGTTTCAAATCCTCCCAGGTGCTGCTCTCTGATCAGTACATGATCAATCTGCTCCGCCACAGCAGGGATGTGAGTTAGTGTGTGTGTGTGTGTGTGTGTGTGTGTGTGTGTGTGTGTGTGTGTGTGTGTGTGTGTGTGTGTGTGTGTGTGTGTGTGTGTGTGTGTGTGTGACTGAAGACTGAGAGAGTGTGAGAAAGGGGAAGAGAACGTTAGAGAAGTGGAAATAGAGAGATGGAGAGAAGTGGGAAAGAGAGGAAGGGAGGGATAGAGCTCTAACAACTGGTGTGAGAAGTCTTAATGACATTCAGCTCAGGGTCCTGGGAAGGTACCAACACACATCCACCCTTAACCTCCAGGCATCAGTGGAGGTCTGACAGGATTGGAAATGTGTTAGTAGCATGATAATACCTCAAACTTCCCTTCTGATCATTCTGATTCATTTTGCTTGCCTTTAGGCCTCCACATGCTTCCCAGCCGAAACAGTTCGGAAGAATTTGTAGATACAGTACCAGTCAAAAGTTTGGACACACCTACACATTCAAGGGTTTTTCTTTATTTTTTACTATTTCCTACATTGTAGAATAATAGTGAAGACATCAAAACTATGAAAAAACACATGTGGAATAATGTAGTAAGCAAAAAAGTGTTAACCTGTCTAGGACTGGGGTTCTGCTCGCTAACAGCCAATGAAATTGCAGGGGGTCAAATTCAATCAACAGAAATCTCATAATTCAATTTTCTCAAACATACACGTATTAGGTACCATTTTAAAGATAAAATTCTCGTTAATCCAACCAAGGTGTCCGATTTCAGAAAAAGCTTTTTGGCGAAAGTAGAACATATCATTATGTTAGGTCAGCAACTAGTCACAGAAAGCACACAGCGATTTTCCAAGCAAAGAGAGGAGTCACAAAAAGCAGAAATATTGATAAAATGAATCACAAACCTTTGATATTCTTCATCAGATGACACTTGCAGGACAACATGTTACACAATACATGTATGTTTTGTTCGATCAAGTTCATATTTATATCCAAAAACCTCAGTTTACATTTGGCTTCACCTCCAAAACATCCCGTGAATTTGCACAAAGCCACATCAAATCACAGAAATACTCATAATAAACATGAATAAAAGATACAAGTGTTATTCACAGATTTAAAGATATACTTCTCCTTAATGCAACCGCTGTGTCAGATTTTAAAAAAACTACGGCGCTCAGACAACATACACAACCCAAGAATATATCCGCCATGTTGGAGTCAACATAAGTCAGAAATAGCATTATAAATATTCACTTACCTTTGATGATCTTCATCAGAATGCACTCCCAGGAATCCCAGTTCTACAATAAATGTTTGATTTGTTCCATAAAGTCCATAATTCATGTCCAAATTCCTCCTTTTGTTAGGGCGTTTAGTAAACAAATCGAAACTCACGAGGCGCGGGCAAGTCCATCGGAAATGTCGGACGAAAATTCCAAAAAGTTATATTACTGGTCGTAGAAACAAATCAAACGATGTGTAGAATCAATCTTCAGGATGTTTTTATCATACATGTTCAATAATGTCCCAACCGTAGAATTCATTTGTCTGTAGAAAAGCAATGGAACGAGAGGTAACTTTCTCATGACCGCACATCACGAGACCGAGGCTGCTGGCAGACCTCTGACTCAATCCCCTCTCATTCGGCCCCCCTTCACAGTAGAAGCCTGAAACAACGTTCTAAAGACTGTTGACATCTAGTGGAAGCCTTGGGAAGTACAAGATTGCCCATATCCCACGGTATATTCAATAGGGGCTGAGTTGAAAACCTACAAACTTCACGGCACACTTTTCATCCAAACGTGAAAATGCTGCCCCCTATCCATAAGAAGTTTTTAAACAAATTCAAATATATTGTATAGTTGAGATTATTTAAAGTAGCTACCCTTTGCCTTGATGACATCTTTTGCACACTATTGGCAATCTCTCAACCAGCTTCATTAGTTAGTCACCTGGAATGCATTTCAATTAACAGGTGTATCTTGTTAAAAGTTAATTTGTGGTATTTCTTCTTAATGCGTTTGAGCCAATCAGTTGTGTTGTGACATGGTAGGGGTGGTATATTGAAGATAGCCTTATTTGGTAAAAGCTGACGTCCATATTATGGCAAGAACAGCTGAAATAAGCAAAGACAAATGACAATCGATCATTACGTTAAGACACGAAAATCAGTCAATTCTCAGCAAAAACATCCAAATTAATGACAGATTTCTTGATTTGTCTTAGATTAATTCTGACTGGCTACGGCGTCTCAAAATGAACAAACAGAACTATTGCTGCTTTTTTCTTCTTTTTTAAGCGGATGTCTTTTAAGGGAGTATGGGAGCACAATCATTCGGTTCTAGGCCCCAGCCTAACTGAAGCCTTTACACCTATCCAATCCTCAGGGATCTACACAGGTGTCAACATGGTAGAGCAGAGTTCCCCAAACTGGGTCCCTAGGACCCCAAAGGGGGCACGTTTAGTGTTTGCCCTAGCACTACACAGCTGATTCAAATAATCAACTAAACATCAAGTTTTTATCATTTGAATCAGCTGTGTTAGTGCAAAAAACAAAATGTGCCCTCCTTTGGGTCCAGAGGACCTAGTTAGAGGGGTAGAGGGTAGGTGGTAGTGGTAAGATGGGGTTGGGTATGTCAAGCTCAAACTCAAACTCCTAGTTCAGGGACTGGGTACAAATTGCCCTTTGGTACAGATCTAGGATCAGCTACACCAGGGATGGACAACTTTGATAGGGGTGGGGGGCCGCAAAAATATCTGATCTCATCATGAGGGTCCGCTCCTGAGTGGCGCAGTGGTCTAAGACACTGCATCTCAGTGCAAGAGGCGTCACTGCAGTACCTGGTTCGAATTCAGGCTGCATCACATCCGGCCGTGATTGGGAGTCCTATAGGGCTGTGCAAAATTGGCACAGCGTCGTCTGGGTTTGGCCGGGGTAGGCCGTCATTGTAAATAAGAAGTTGTTTTTAACTGACTTGCCTAGTTAAGTAAAAAATGTAAATCCTCACCGGTCTGCATATCCATAACCACACATACAGGCCCCAGCCTTTTTGGGGCCTAAGCAACATTTTGTTGCCATAGGGTGCAGAGAAATGTTTGCAGTTTTTAAGCTAATTTCTTGCACTTCTGCCTTATGCCATGTTAATATGCTATCTGAGTGAGAGTGACTTACAAAGTCAATTGGGGACCCCGTAATTCGACCATGATTACTACAAGTTTAGATAGCCGGCTAGACTAACTTACTAATGTAAAAAATGTTAGCCGACATGGCCAATTGAGTGACTATCAGTGACTGACATAACAAGAGAAAAACCATAACAAGAGAAAAACTGCTGATGCACAACCAAATTTGTGGTTGTGACTCTTGATCTGTATATGGGCGTCTTCCTCCTCTTCCTGCCTGTTGGCCAATCTATTAGAGCATGAAGTCATTACAGCATGTACACAGAAGCACCAGAATGCAATTAGCCATTAGCCAATCAAATAGACAAAGCAGGTCTAATTAGCAGATAGAAAGCTCACGGGGACGAGCAGGCCTGTAATAACACGCCTTAAAAACCCCATCACCGTTGTCAGATAATATTCTGTGTCAGGTTGTGTGGGGACGAGATCTCTTCCTATGCGTCAACGAGCAGGGTATTCCCACTGTGGTACTAGGAATAACGAGCAGGGTATTCCCACTGTGGTACTAGGAATAACGAGCAGGGTATTCCCACTGTGGTACTAGGAATAACGAGCAGGGTATTCCCACTGTGGTACTAGGAATAACGAGCAGGGTATTCCCACTGTGGTACTAGGAATAACGAGCAGGGTATTCCCACTGTGGTACTAGGAATAACGAGCAGGGTATTCCCACTGTGGTACTAGGAATAACGAGCAGGCCTTAAACCAGGGTTGGGGTCGACTCCATTTAGACTTGAAAGTCCAATTGAAGAATAACCGCCACTTTTGGATCCGCCTCCTGAAATGGACTGGAATTTAGCCATAGATAGTTTTGTAATGGTCTATGACAGCATCTATAAGCTGCTATGAATAAGGTTAAAATAAGGATTTATATGTATTTCAAGTGATAGGAAATCAAATATTTTGTCTGAGTGTTATGTTTGGCACAGTTGAGTCCAATTGGGGATGACAGCAGTAGGGCTTGGTTGAGTGTAGTTGGGTTGAGAGTTGAGGCAGGGTGTGTGATGTGTGACTGTAGTTGGGTTGAGAGTTGAGGCAGGGTGTGTGATGTGTACTGTAGTTGGGTTGAGAGTTGAGAGTTGAGGCAGGGTGAGTGATGTGTGACTGTAGTTGGGTTGAGAGTTGAGGCAGGGTGTGTGATGTGTACTGTAGTTGGGTTGAGAGTTGAGAGTTGAGGCAGGGTGAGTGATGTGTGACTGTAGTTGGGTTGAGAGTTGAGAGTTGAGGCAGGGTGTGTGATGTGTGACTGTAGTTGGGTTGAGAGTTGAGAGTTGAGGCAGGGTGAGTGATGTGTGACTGTAGTTGGGTTGAGAGTTGAGAGTTGAGGCAGGGTGTGTGATGTGTGACTGTAGTTGGGTTGAGAGTTGAGGCAGGGTGAGTGATGTGTGACTGTAGTTGGGTTGAGAGTTGAGGCAGGGTGTGTGATGTGTGACTGTAGTTGGGTTGAGAGTTGAGGCAGGGTGTGTGATGTGTATTGTAGTTGGGTTGAGAGTTGAGAGTTGAGGCAGGGTGAGTGATGTGTGACTGTAGTTGGGTTGAGAGTTGAGGCAGGGTGTGTGATGTGTACTGTAGTTGGGTTGAGAGTTGAGAGTTGAGGCAGGGTGAGTGATGTGTGACTGTAGTTGGGTTGAGAGTTGAGGCAGGGTGTGTGATGTGTACTGTAGTTGGGTTGAGAGTTGAGAGTTGAGGCAGGGTGAGTGATGTGTGACTGTAGTTGGGTTGAGAGTTGAGAGTTGAGGCAGGGTGTGTGATGTGTGACTGTAGTTGGGTTGAGAGTTGAGAGTTGAGGCAGGGTGAGTGATGTGTGACTGTAGTTGGGTTGAGAGTTGAGAGTTGAGGCAGGGTGTGTGATGTGTGATTGTAGTTGGGTTGAGAGTTGAGGCAGGGTGAGTGATGTGTGACTGTAGTTGGGTTGAGAGTTGAGGCAGGGTGTGTGATGTGTGACTGTAGTTGGGTTGAGAGTTGAGGCAGGGTGTGTGATGTGTACTGTAGTTGGGTTGAGAGTTGAGAGTTGAGGCAGGGTGAGTGATGTGTGACTGTAGTTGGGTTGAGAGTTGAGGCAGGGTGTGTGATGTGTACTGTAGTTGGGTTGAGAGTTGAGGCAGGGTGTGTGATGTGTGACTGTAGTTGGGTTGAGAGTTGAGGCAGGGTGTGTGATGTGTGACTAGTTGGGTTGAGAGTTGAGGCAGGGTGTGTGATGTGTGACTGTAGTTGGGTTGAGAGTTGAGGTAGGGTGTGTGATGTGTACTGTAGTTGGGTTGAGAGTTGAGAGTTGAGGCAGGGTGTGTGATGTGTGCTGTAGCTGGGTTGAGAGTTGAGGCAGGGTGTGTGATGTGTACTGTAGTTGGGTTGAGAGTTGAGGCAGGGTGTGTGATGTGTGCTGTAGTTGGGTTGAGAGTTGAGGCAGGGTGTGTGATGTGTGCTGTTAGCCCTTCTGAGAGGAAGAAGAGCTGGATTATGTGAGGTCAGTCCTGGCCTGATCAAAGCAGAGCCTGTCAAACAACCTCTCATATATACTGTAGTCGATTGGGGGACAATCCAGGCCCACACGCACACACACACACACACAGACACACACCTAGACACACAAAGATACACAGACGCATAGGGATACACATAGACGCACAAACTCCCAAACCACAGATATGTTAGCAACACAAACACCATTAAAGACAAAGACACAGAGAGGGGTTGTTATTAAGAAACACAGAGACAGCCTGCAGTTATTTAAAGAGAATCATATTTTATGAAGCAATTCTCAGGAAGTAAGTGCAGCACTGACCCGCCAGCCCCACCCCCAGACAGACCACGTCAAAACAAACTAACTCATTTAGATCAGGGTATGGACCAGACCAGTCTGGGCTGTACACTACCAACCGCCTTAGCAACCTGCCTTAGCAACCCACCTCAGCAACCCACCTTAGCAACCCGCCTTAGCCACCCACAAGTATACAGGTGTACACAGGTACACTACACAATCATGATGGTTTCTAGGTGCTGTTCCAAGAGCACAGCAAATATAGCCTGGTTGCCAGTCTCTTTCTGCTTTAGCAAACATATCTCAACACTATTATATATAGTGCCACTAGATTTTGGAACGCAGAAACAGATGGAGGACAGTCACCAGGCTAAAACACTGTTAGGTGGATCAGTGACACTGAATTCCATTTGAGTGAATGACTGAAAGTAGTGGTCCTATGATACCTGTATGGACCACAGTGAATGAGCTGTGTAATGACTTAACCTAGCATCATGTTTAGATGTAGCTCTTATGTCACTAGGCCTGGTGAGTGCAACACATACCACTCCTATTTTTCCTTGAAATTATTTCATGGCGAAACGCCGATGAGGACCCTGTTTGAACTCGGGAGTGCCATGCATTTTACTTCCCGGGTCAAAGGTGACAGAAAACTGAAACGTAAGGATGAATCATGACCATGGACCAATGTCTGATCAGAACTCGTGGCCTACTTTGATCTTAGAGTGGACTGAAGACATGGACGTCAGACTGTAAGAAACAAAAATAGCATTTAACTAATGTAAACAGAGCAGCACTGAAAGGCAGAATACAGACCAGTGAAACACAGTTCTCCTTCACATATCTTATCACATATCTTATTACATATCACAAATCTTATCATATATCTTATCACATATCTTATCATATATCTTATCACATATCTTTTCACATAACACATATCTTATTACATAACCTACCACATATCTTAACCCACACAGAGTAAGGAGAGATAAGCCAAATCAAAACAGACAACTCAAAACAATTATGCAAAGAAGTTCTGCAGCCAAAACGATCTAAAATGTATATATTTATTTTTCTATCCAACATAATTGAACAGCACAACCTTACTCTGCACAGACATGAGACTGATAAGGTATAGTAAGCAGAGTAAGATGTTAACCTTGATGATTCAATCATTCAGAGCGCGTGAGTGTGTGTGCGTGTGTGTGTGATGGGGGAGTTATTGACGCGTTGCTACAGAGTGTTTCTCAGTGGGAGCTCCAGGAACGAGGAACGATGAGATCCATTGGCTGAGTGATGTATGTGTGTGTATTAAATATGCATGCAGAGCACTGTGTGTGTGTATGTGTGTAAGGGGGGCGTGTGTCTGTCTGTGTGTGCGTGCGTGGTATTATACAGAATCATGCCGCAGTGGGGCTAGAGACTACACATCTATACATGCACCCACATACATTCAATAACACACACACACACATACTCAAATGTACACACACACACACACATGACTGTGCAGCACAACACTTTCAAACAAAATCCCAGTCGCATACACACAAACAGGCACACACATTCCTAATGACCTCCAGATATTTCTGACTAGAAAACATAATGTTCCTCGGAGAGTAGAGCGCCAGCCAGGCAGTATCGCTACCAGCCACTTTACAGCACCATCCCAGTGTTATCCACTATGCTGTACAATATCACACTATACAGAACAGCACAGTTCAAACCATGTGTTTTCAGTATGCGCACACACACACACACGTAAGCATGCACCCCCCCCCCCCCCCCACACACACACAGACACACACACACCTCTCACAGCCACAACACTAGGACACAGCAAACTGTATTTCACAATAAAAACATAGCCCGAACAAAAGTCTAAGTCATTCACATGTACATTTTTTCTTGACAAAATGATTGATAGCACGTCACATTTCAATAGTCAGCCAGTCATCAGTCCAGTTCAGTCCAGTTTAAGATGTAAGTAGTATAGAGAGCAGACACATGCAGTGCAACACCACCAAGTTAACCTTCAAACACTGTTCCAAGGTCAGGTTTAATTGTTCAATCCCCAATTAGGACTGGTTGAGGGAGAGCAGATCCTAGACCAGCGCTTGAGGGCAACATGAAGGACATTATGCTACATTATATTACCCAGCAAGCACCAGGTGGGGGTGGTGTACTGGACGCCATGGCAACGCCATGGAGACGCCATGGCAACACCACTGCAACATAGCAACTAAGGTCTATGTTGCTGCCCGGCAGTTTGGTACAGCCCAGACTTGCTACAGTGGCATGGTCATCAGATACACACTTCAATCACATCGTTAATAACATTGTTAATTCATTAATCAATCAATTAATTCAATCAATCAATTAATCATCTTCAACAATCAGTCGAAAGGAGCAAGAACACAGTATCTACTGGTCTCTGGGTTTTTTTGCTAAGTGAGAGACAGACGGAGGGATAGACAGATTGAAATAGAAAGATGATCAAAGAAACTAAACTAAAGGAAAATGGAAGAGTTAAATAAATGACAGATATGATTTAGAGGTGAAAAGACTAGTCTGGAACAAACCGCTAAAATAATGGGGAGAGAGAGAGAGAGAGAGAGAGAGAGAGAGAGAGAGAGAGAGAGGGAGAGAGAGAGAGAGAGAGAGAGAGAGAGAGAGAGAGAGAAAGAGAGAGAGAGAGAGAGGGGGAGAGGGAGAGAGAGAGAGAGAGAGAGAGAGAGAGAGAGAGAGAGAGAGAGAGAGAGAGAGAGAGAGAGAGAGAGAGAGAGAGAGAGAGAGAGAGAGAGAGAGAGAGAGAGAGAGAGAGAGAGAGAAAGAGAGAGAGAGAGAGGGAGAGGGAGAGGGAGAGAGAGAGAGAGAGAGAGAGAGAGAGAGAGAGGGAGAGAGAGAGAGGGAGAAAGAGAGAGAGAGAGAGAGAGAGAGAGAGAGAGAGAGAGAGAGAGAGAGAGAGAGAGAGAGAGAGAGAGAGAGAGAGAGAGAGAGAGAGAGAGAGAGAGAGAGAGAGAGAGAGAGAGAGAGAGAGAGAGAGAGAGAGAGAGAGAGAGAAAGAGAGAGAGAGAGGGAGAGAGAGAGAGAGAGAGAGAGAGAGGGAGAGAGAGAGAGAGAGAGGGAGAGAGAGAGAGAGAGAGAGAGAGAGAGAGAGAGAGAGAGAGAGAGAGAGAGAGAGGGAGAGAGAGAGAGAAAGAGAGAGAGAGAGAGAGGGAGAAAGAGAGAGAGAGATTGAATATAAATATACAATGTTAGGTAGTACAACAGTTAGAGTGACAGACTGAGAGATTAGACTTTTTTCTCATATTTTTTTGTCACAGGCACTAATGTCTTCACAGTCATATAGGAGGTATCCAAATTCAAAATGATTTCAGTGTCTAGAATTGCTACAAAGCTAAAACATTTAAAACTAATCATCTAACACTTCCTCCAAGTGTACCAAACTTAACTCATATATATATACCTGTATGTATATACACTGCTCAAAAAAATAAAGGGAACACATAAACATCACAATGTAACTCCAAGTCAATCACACTTCTGTGAAATCAAACTGTCCACTTAGGAAGCAACACTGATTGACAATAAATTCCACATGCTGTTGTGCAAATGGAATAGACAACTGGTGGAAATTATAGGCAACATCCTCCAGCATGACCGGTTTGGCGGTGGGTCAGTCATGGTGTTGGGTGGCATTTCTTTGGGGGGCCGCACAGCCCTCCATGTGCTCGCCAGAGGTAGCCTGACTGCCATTAGGTACCGAGATGAGATCCTCAGACCCCTTGTGAGACCATATGCTGGTGCGGTTGGCCCTGGGTTCCTCCTAATGCAAGACAATGCTAGACCTCATGTGGCTGGAGTGTGTCAGCAGTTCCTGCAAGAGGAAGGCATTGATGCTATGGACTGGCCCGCCCGTTCCCTAGACCTGAATCCAATTGAGCACATCTGGGACATGTCTCGCTCTATCCACCAACGCCACGTTGCACCACAGACTGTCCAGGAGTTGGCGGATGCTTTAGTCCAGGTCTGAGAGGAGATCCCTCCGGAGACCATCCGCCACCTCATCAGGAGCATGCCCAGGCGTTGTAGGGAGGTCATACAGGCACGTGGAGGCCACACACACTACTGAGCCTCATTTTGACTTGTTTTAAGGACATTACATCAAAGTTGGATCAGCCTGTAGTGTGGTTTTCAACTTTAATTTTGAGTGTGACTCCAAATCCAGACCTCCATGGGTTGATAAATTTGATTTCCATTGATAATTTTTGTGTGATTTTGTTGTCAGCACATTCAACTATGTAAAGAAAAAAGTATTTAATAAGAATATTTCATTCATTCAGATCTAGGATGTGTTATTTTAGTGTTCCCTTTATTTTTTTGAGCAGTGTATATATATATATATGTATATATTTATTTGTACATATATATTTCTGTATAGATAAATGATAGAATTTGTAAATGATCAAATTGAATACAATAGTCAATAAAATATCTAAGTTAAATCACAGTATAACATGGTACATTCTCAAAAACATAGTATATATTAATATATTATTTTTTCTCAGCAAAAAAATTTAGCTACAAGGTTTTAAAAGTCACTTCTGTTCATGCAGTCACAGACTTAAGTATTAGCGCCTTGATGCTCGATGACACAACAGGCTTCAGCACTCCTGATTGGTGTAAAATGACCTCATTCCAAACAGTAGAACTGTTTCCATAGTTTCCACTGTTGGGGCGCTGGGACGAGCGAGCTACCTCAAGGAAAGATGGCCGCCCTGGGTACTAAGCTTTAGCTAGAGTACAACTACACAAACCCCTCCACTGCAAGCCTCTGGGATTTCAATCTTCTAAACATGCAATGATTTCTGGGCTTTTCCAAGGTGTAGGGGGGCAGAAGGATCATGGGGATGACAAAAGCATCTCTCTATAACTATGCTAAATTGTTTCCAAAATATGTCCCCTTGACAAAGTAGTATGTGCAGTAGAGAAAAATAAAATGACAGCCTGTCTTTGTTCAGGAGTGGAAGGTGTTTTGGGGGGTGGGGGGGTGGGGGGGGGGGGGGGGGGGGGGGGGGGACCGTCTAACCTGTTGACCTGTGACGACATGCACAAACCCAACTCGACGACATAGCAGGATCAAGCCCCATCAAGCCCTCCATTCCAGCCAGGATCAACAGCATCCCAAAAAAGGTTACAAAGTCTAAAAGTTCTACATCATGTCAAAGCTACATTCAACTAGGAGAAGCTGGGGGTTCGGCTGTGGGCTGGTCTCAGAGTGAGAGAGCTGAGGTGAATACGTCATACCCATGGTGAGCATGACGCTGCATGACACAGCTCTTTTAGATGACCCACACAGAGAAGCACCCTGGCATGGTACGGACTATAGTTTTGGTTTAACAATGTATTTTGGCACTTTAATGCACTGTCTGTTTATTCTCTGTTTGACACATGTTGAGTTGTTCATAAGGTGTAGCCTGAGCATGGTACTGTTCAGATGACCTGATCTGTAAATCACCTGCACTTACACACTACTAGTTCTTCACAGATCCGTATTGTGTAGAGATGAGTTGAGCAGTGCCTGGCCTAGGTCCACCCCGGGGAACAAGCCAACAGGCCTACAGGTTGTCACATAACTCAGCACTCCAAGTACTGTCAGTCTGCCATTGTATTATCATCACATTAAAGAGGGCAATATTGCTATTGATGACTTTTTTAATGACAGAACAATCTCTATGTCCCACATAGTAGACTCCACTCCCACATAGTATTCACCTCATAGTGGTATTACTACATCCGTCTAGCTGTGAAACTACATTTCTAATAATGACAGTAGTCAGGTATGGCACAGTATTGTTCTTCACCATGGTATAATAACTATTGTGTGCTGTAATGACGGCACGTGGATGGCTTATGGTTTTATGCGATGACCAATTGTGCTTCATAAGATGCATCTCCTTCACACTGGTGAGTGGGTCTTCCAAGCAGGAGGGAATGAAAGGCCATGACAACTCTTTTCAAATACACTGCTCAGGGTTTCAATGACTCCTAATGACTAAAGCTAAGCTGTCCTGATTCCTCCACATAATAACGGAATGTTTTACATCTTCAATGTAATGTCAAATGGACTCAGCTCAGAGACTTTCTCACTCAGTCCTCTCAAGCTTATTTGAATATTATGCAGCCATCTAGTGCCAACTGTAGATATTGCAACCAATCATTTCCTCCATCCTCTCTCCTAATAGAGAATGTTGTATTGCTCACGTGTGAAATACTATAGGGATATACTCATGAAAACAGATGACTGGAAACCAATTTGGCTTAAAAGCTGTGGAGTAGAAATTTGGCACTGCTTTTTAAAGGCTTCTCACGTCCAAGTTCAGCCCCAGCCGACCTCCCTGCTGCTTGAAATACTAACAGAACAACATATAGATAGATAGACTAACAAAGAAGCAGGAGAAGAAAGAAAGAAAGAGACGGGAAAGAAGGATCTCGCTACGTGTCTTTTTTTCTTCGGAATGTTCCGTTTGTGTCTGGAACACAGTGATGTCATCGTGCTCGTCAGCGGAATGACAAGAGTCTCTGTTCTGAGTTCTGATCGGACCAGAGCAGAAAGGACAGGCTCCAATGAGGTGGCGGATAAAGTCTCCTGTTAAATCTAATTGGACAAAAGGGTTTGTAGTAAACATGACATCATGGGGGTTGGTATCCTTCCCTTCCGGGGGGCTTCGGTCGTGCTAGATGGCCCTGAAGACGTCATGAGGTCAAAGTCATGTCACTGTCCTCACTGGCCAATGAGAGATGGGAAGCCAGACAGAGCGTGTGTAAGAGAGAGGCGACTGCATTGCTTTTATATCAACCAACTTACAAAAGGGGAGAGAGATGAAGGGGGGGTCTCTCCAACGTGAGGATGCAGTCTACCAATCCAATTCAAAAGGGGATGATGTGACATGTCCCTCAGCCAATGGGGGCAGGAGAGCTAGAGTCTGTGGGAGTGTTAAACAGGCGTTGGATCCTTACAGGAGCAGGCCGGTCTCTCCGCTACCAACGAGGTGTGTTCAGTCAGAACCAGAGGGAGGGAGACTAGCGTGTTTGTGTGTAAACATGACATCATTACTCACAGTTTGGAGACTTGTCTTATCCATTGTTCTGACTGGGGGAAGAGAGGAGGACTGACGATGACATCACAAAGCTCAGTTCCGACCGGAGGAGGAGTTCTGGAGCTGCTATCGCCCCAGACGACATGGCCTCGCCCTCACTCTCGGTGTCATGGGACCCCTCCAGGCGGATGTGGGTGACCCTGGTGTGGCGCCTCACTGTGGCCCTCACCAGAACACGCACCAAGGACCGGGTTACTATGGTTCCGCTTTCACCCACAGCGGAGACAGCCATGGTACAGTCATCCCTAGTTGTTCCTGTAGCGATGGTCACTAGCTGATGGTCATTTGTAGTCGCCATAACAGCAGTCTCAGTTGCCGTGGCATCCCCCGTTGCCATGGCACCGCCTTTGGTAACAGTTGCCATGGCGTCGGTGGTTTCAGCGGCGCCGGTGTCGGCTCGCGTGTCTCCCTCTCTCGTCTCCCCCTGTCATACCTCGCTCTCCAGGCTGGAGAAATGGGCGGAGCCTCGTCGGGAGCATAGGCTCTTGGCCTTGAGTGGCAGGTGGGGGGAGTAGAAGCGTCCGGGCTGAGGTACTGACCGTAGTCTCTGGTACAGGAGCTTAGCACTGGCCGAGGCAGAGGACGAGGAGGGAGGAGGAGGGATGGGCACCGGCAGGGAGGAGGATGAGGAAGGGACACTAGGTTGGGGTTGAGGGGGCGAGAGGGAGGGCTGAGGGGGGTGGTCCACTAACACTCCTGGCTGCTGTGTGCTGAGACTGGCCTGGCTGCCTGACTTGGCCTGGCCCTGGTCTGGTTTGGGAGGGGGTTTGGGCCGTGAGCCCCCGCTGAAGCTGTGGCAGTGGGGGAGCAGCTCCTCCTGGCTGTGGGACAGGGCCGTGCTTCCTCTCTTCCCATGGCCGTGTGACCGCCCTTGGGGGTGCGGGTGCACATGGGGGTGGGGGTACTGACTACATGAACATGACACCCCAGACCCCTGGTTCCTGTCTCGTGCGCGTCCCTTGCCCTTCCCCCTTCCTCCCCTTTTCCACTTCTTCTCTCCCTTCATTGGGAGTTTGTCCACAGACCAGTACCGTCGGGGGGGTGGGAGGTTTGCTGGAGGAGGGGGCCACTGGGACCCCAGACCTCCACTCCCTCCCCCTGACGCCCAACCTACTCCTGGCCCTGAACCCCAAGAATCTCCCCCCACCCCCCCCCAGCCCTCCACTCGCCCTAGTATAGAGTCGTCTCTGCTGTTGATGCTGCCCCCTTTCTCTCTGGAGGGGTATGTGCCGAAAAACCAGCTCCCTCCCCCTATCCCCCCTATCCCACTATTCCCTGGTCCTCCAGCCCCCCCACTCCCCTCCCTCCCCTCCCAGTACCTCTCAAATCGCCCAAACTCCCCTGATGAGCCCTCATCAGAGTAACTCTCCTCTGCTCTCGCCCTGTCTCTTTCTGACTCTGACACAGCACCTCTCCCACCCGCCCTCCTCACCCTCTCCTCTACCCGTTCCCTCGCTCTGTCTCTCTGCCTCTCCTCCCCCACATCTTCCTCATCATCCTCCTCAGAGTCCCACTCATGGAAGGAGAGCCCCTCCTGGGTGTTAGCCCTGCCTTTCTCATAGTGCATCAACAGAGGCCTCTTCTCTCCTTCTCTCCCTCCCTCCCTTTTCTCCACCCCTCCACTCCTCCGCCTCTTGGAGAGTGGGATGAGGGGAGGCAGGGAGGAGGGGTGTGTTCCAGAGTTGGGGTCCCCCCCTTCCCCATTTCCTCCACTCACCCAGAACTTGACTGAGGCGGGGAGTTTGGGGTAGAGCTTACTGGGGGGTCGATGTCTGGAGTGGGAACGGGATGATTTGGGCCGCCTCTCCCTGCTCCTGCTGCTATCCTCCTCTCTATCACCCCCCTCTTCCTCTTCTCCCTCCCTCCTTCCTCGCTCCCTCTCTCCTGCCCATGCTGACTCTCTCCCTTTCTCCCCAAACGTACTACGATACTGGGTTGGAAAGGAAGAGTAGTCTGGCATCCCTCCTTCTCTCCCTCCATCCCCCACTCCCTCCATATCTGCTTCCACATCCCCCTCTTCTTGCTCAGAACGCCCAGTCGATTTCTTCCTCTTCTTCGTCTTCAGCGCCTTCTTCTTCCTCTTCTTTTTCACCTTCCGTCTCTTCCTCTCTTTGTCTCTCTCTCGTTCCCTCTCCTCCCTCTTTTTCCTCTTCTTCTTCTTTTTCTTCTTCTCTTTATCTTTCCTCCTCTTCTTCTCTCGTTTCCTCTCGTCATCTCCTCCTCCACTGCGATCCCTCTCTCTCTCACCCCAGCCCGCCCACCACTCCTGTAACTGGGCCAACTGGCTACCTCCTCTCTCCCTCTCCCTCTCCCTGTTTCTCTCCCCTCGGGCAGGGCGTGGTTTTCGGGGTGGTATAGGTGGTGGCTGGCGCCCATGACTGAGGGAGCGAGAGGAGATAATTGAACGCTGTCTGTCCCTCCCCCTCCCCAGGAGAAGACTGGACTCCTCGGTCAGCTCCTCATCCTCATCATCCTCCTCTGCGTCCAAACCTTCCCGCGTGCTCTGAGAGGTCAAGGAGGAGGAGGAGGAAGGAGAGGAGGAGCGAGAGGAGGAGGTAGAGGAAGAGGTGGACGATGTGTTAGAAGAAGAGGAAGAAGTTGAGCTGGTGTAGGGGAGTGAGGTGGAGGGGGAAGGGGGAGTGTAGGTGGGGGACATGGGCACGGTTACTGAGAGTGGGAGAGGAGGAGAGAGGGGGCGTCCCCTCCTCCCTCCACCATCCCTCGCTCCATCCCTTCCTCCTCCCCTGCGCCCCAGCGGTAGGATGTTCTCGTACAGAGGCCCGCCTGGCTCTTTGGGCTTCTTGGGCCGGCGCTTCCTCCAAAAGGATGAGGGGAGAGGGGGGGAGGGTTGTGGCAGCGGGGGGTTAGTGGGCAGAGGGACTGGGGTCACGCCCACGGCTTGGCTTTTAGGAGGCAGCCGAGGCGTCCCCAAAGGTTTGACCCCTCCCTTCCCCTGACACCCAGCACCACCACCTCCCACCACCCTCTTCCCCACCCCCTGGTCAGGACCTTTCTCTGAGTAGAAGGCCACAGTGGCGGGAGGGGGTTGAGGGTGGCTCCTGGGGGCTGTTTTGGGGGTCTGGGACCCTGCAGGCTGGTCCATACAGGGCCCCAGACCCTCAGGGTCGATGGGTCCATAGTAGCGTTTATATCCATCCAGCCCCCCACCACCACCACCACCACCACCACCAACCCCCACTCCTCCAGCTGTCGTGCCCCAGGTTGGAGCCACTTTCTGGGGGAAGGGCCCCATGTCTGCGACGGCCCCGCGGACGGCCATGGGGTTGGTGGCGGTCCCGGCCTTGGGCAGCCTCCAGCGGTCCACCACGGCCAGTCTGCGATCAGGCCGGGGGAGGAATGTGGAGCAAGGCAGGGGCGCCCCCAGCATGGGAGTGTTGGAGGGCCCCAGCGCCGTCCCAGAATGCACCACGGTGGGAGGGGATCCAGGCATCTGTGTTTTGTAGACGGGCTGTGACTGTTGCTGCTGCGCCATGGTCAGGGCCGAGTTGTTTGACGACGCACTGACCAAGTGTGGCGGGGGCGGGACTGTTACCATGGTGCCATGATGGTGGGGGAGCATAGCCATGGAGGTTTTGGCCCCGCCCGGCGTGGTTTCATCCTCAAAGCTACAACAACTGTACATGCCCTGGTAGAGAGGGAGAAATCGAGAACAAGCGGGGAATGGTAATGAACATTCAATCATGTATTAATAGAATCAAATCAAACATGCCCTATGTGACTGAGGGACGAGCAGTTATCAGTCAAGATGTATGCATAATATATATTAGTATGTTGTTTCTATCAAGGTCATCGTCAAGGTTACCATACATCCTGAGTGTGAGAGGAATTGAATTCCAATGAATCCTGTGAATTGACTGAGTGGAAATGGAATTGACGGACACATGCACACGCACGCAGGCAAACACACACAAACACACCGACACACATACATAAGATACCTCTATCGCTTGACCCCCCCACACACACACGCCATTTCCCACCACACAAACTCACCCTACTGATGGCCAGTAGGAAGTCCAGTCTCCCGGAGCTGGTAGCCATGCAGTGTCTGAGCCTCCAGTAGACCAGGTGCTCCCAGGCAAATACCAGCAGACTGAGCCCCATAGCCACCAGCAACATGTAGAAGACACCTGCCATGTTGTCTATGTCCAGCTTACTGCTCATCACCTCAATCTTATCATTGTGACAGATACCAGACAGCCACAGACGCTCCAGCATCTCAATCTCATCTGGGGAGGGGGGAGTGAAACAGGGAGAAGGGGAATAAGGGTAGGGACAGGGAGAGATTGGGGATAGGGAGAGGGACAGAGAGAGATGGGGGATAGGGAGAGGGACAGATAGAGATGGGGGATAGGGGTAGGGACAGAGAGAGATTGGGGATAGGGAGAGGGACAGATAGAGATGGGGGATAGGGGTAGGGACAGGGAGAGATTGGGGATAGGGATAGGGAGAGGGACAGAGAGAGATGGGGGATAGGGAGAGGGACAGATAGAGATGGGGGATATGGAGAGGGACAGAGAGAGATGGGGGATAGGGAGAGAGCAGATAGAGATGGGGGATAGGGGTAGGGACAGATAGAGATGGGGGACAGGGAGAGATGGGGGATAAGGAGAGGGAGAGGGACAGAGAGAGATGGGGGATAGGAAGAGGGACAGATAGAGATGGGGGACAGGGAGAGATGGGGGATAGGGAGAGGGAGAGGGACAGATAGAGATGGGGGATAGGGAGAGGGACAGATAGAGATGGGGATAGGGAGAGGGACAGATAGAGATGGGGGATAGGGAGAGAGCAGATAGAGATGGGGGATAGGGGTAGGGACAGGGAGAGATGGGGGATAGGGAGAGGGAGAGGGACAGGAGAGAGATGGGGGAGAGGGAGAGGGAGAGGGACAGAGAGAGGTGGGGGATAGGGAGAGGGACAGGAGAGAGATGGGGAGAGGGAGAGGGAGAGGGACAGAGAGAGATGGGGGATAGGGAGAGGGACAGATAGAGATGGGGGAAGGGAAGGGATAGGGAGAGGGACAGGAGAGATGGGGGATGGGGAGAGGGTCAGAGAGAGATGGGGGATAGGTAGAGGGAGAGGGACAGGAGAGAGATGGGGGATAGGGAGAGGGAGAGGGACAGAGAGAGATGGGGGATAGGGGTAGGGACAGGAAGAGATGGGGGATAGGTAGAGGGAGAGGGACAGGAGAGATGGGGGATAGGGAGAGGGACAGAGAGAGATGGGGGATAGAGAGAGGGCAAGATAGAAATGTGGGATAGGGAGAGATGGACAGAGAGAAATAGGGAGTATGGAGAGGGACATAAAGAGATGGGGGATAGCGAGAGGGACAGAGAGAGATGGGGGATAGGGAGAGGGACAGAAAGAGATGGGTGATAGCGAGAGGGACAGAGAGAGATGGGGGATAGGGAGAGGGAGAGGGACAGGAGAGAGATGGGTGATAGCGAGAGGGACAGAGAGAGATGGGGGATAGGGAGAGGGACAGAGAGAGATGGGAGATAGCGAGAGGGACAGAAAGAGATGGGGGATAGGGAGAGGGACAGATAGAGATGGGGGAAGGGAAGGGATAGGGAGAGGGACAGGAGAGAGATGGGTGATAGCGAGAGGGACAGAGAGAGATGGGGGATAGGGAGAGGGACAGATAGAGATGGGGGAAGGGAAGGGATAGGGAGAGGGACAGGAGAGATGGGGGATGGGGAGAGGGTCAGAGAGAGATGGGGGATAGGTAGAGGGAGAGGGACAGGAGAGAGATGGGGGATAGGGAGAGGGAGAGGGACAGAGAGAGATGGGGGATAGGGGTAGGGACAGGAAGAGATGGGGGATAGGTAGAGGGAGAGGGACAGGAGAGATGGGGGATAGGGAGAGGGACAGAGAGAGATGGGGGATAGAGAGAGGGCAAGATAGAAATGTGGGATAGGGAGAGATGGACAGAGAGAAATAGGGAGTATGGAGAGGGACATAAAGAGATGGGGGATAGCGAGAGGGACAGAGAGAGATGGGGGATAGGGAGAGGGACAGAAAGAGATGGGTGATAGCGAGAGGGACAGAGAGAGATGGGGGATAGGGAGAGGGACAGAGAGAGATGGGAGATAGCGAGAGGGACAGAAAGAGATGGGGGATAGGGAGAGGGACAGATAGAGATGGGGGAAGGGAAGGGATAGGGAGAGGGACAGGAGAGAGATGGGTGATAGCGAGAGGGACAGAGAGAGATGGGGGATAGGGAGAGGGACAGATAGAGATGGGGGAAGGGAAGGGATAGGGAGAGGGACAGGAGAGATGGGGGATGGGGAGAGGGTCAGAGAGAGATGGGGGATAGGTAGAGGGAGAGGGACAGGAGAGAGATGGGGGATAGGGAGAGGGAGAGGGACAGAGAGAGATGGGGGATAGGGGTAGGGACAGGAAGAGATGGGGGATAGGTAGAGGGAGAGGGACAGGAGAGATGGGGGATAGGGAGAGGGACAGAGAGAGATGGGGGATAGAGAGAGGGCAAGATAGAAATGTGGGATAGGGAGAGATGGACAGAGAGAGATGGGGGATAGGGAGAGGGACAGAAAGAGATGGGTGATAGCGAGAGGGACAGAGAGAGATGGGGGATAGGGAGAGGGAGAGGGACAGGAGAGAGATGGGTGATAGCGAGAGGGACAGAGAGAGATGGGGGATAGGGAGAGGGACAGAGAGAGATGGGAGATAGCGAGAGGGACAGGGAGAGATGAAGAGAGGGTGCAAAAGGAGGTGAAGAGGAGGCAGGCAGAAAGAGGTTAATGTAAAGGAGAGAATTGGGGAGAATTGGGGAGGGAAAGGGAAAGGAAGGTGAAAGAGGAGGTGTTAGGATTGGGGAGTAGGATGAGTTTGGAGGAGGAGGAGTAGAGAGGAGAACAGGAGTGTAGGATTAGGGAGTAAGGGGAGGTTGGAGGAGGAGGAGTAGAGAGGAGAACATGAAAGGAGGGGTAGGGAGTAGGGAGAGGTTGGAGGAGGAGGAGGAGTAGAGTGGAGAACAGGAGTGGAGGATTAGGGAGTAGGGAGAGGTTGGAGGAGGAGAAGAGAGGAGGACAGGAGAGGGTTAGTGTTCGGGTTAGTGTTAGCTGTGTGTGTGTGTGTGTGTGTGTGTGTGTGTGTGTGTGTGTGTGTGCGCGCGCGCTCGAGTGTGTGTGTGAGAGAGAGTGAGAGTGTGTCTGTGTGTGTGTGTGTGTGTGTGTGTGTGTGTGTGTGTGTGTGTGTGTGTGTGTGTGTGTGTGTGTGTGTGTGTGTGTGTGTGTGTATGTGCGCTCGAGTGTGTGTGTGAGAGAGAGTGTGAGGGTGTCTGTTTGGTGTGTGTGTGTGTGTGTGTGTGTGTGTGTGTGTGTGTGTGTGTGTGTGTGTGTGTGTGTGTGTGTGTGTGTGTGTGTGTGTGTGTGTGCACGCTCGAGTGTGTGTGTGAGAGAGAGTGTCTGTGTGTGTGTGTGTGCGTGCGTGCGTGCGTGTGTGTGTGCGTTCGTGCGTGCGCGTGTGTGTTTCATTAGCACTAAAGGGAGGTCCTCAGGCCTGTGTGTGTGTGTGTGTGTGCGCGCGCGCTCGAGTGTGTGTGTGAGAGAGAGTGAGAGTGTGTCTGTGTGTGTGTGTGTGTGTGTGTGTGTGTGTGTATGTGCGCTCGAGTGTGTGTGTGAGAGAGAGTGTGAGGGTGTCTGTTGGTGTGTGTGTGTGTGTGTGTGTGTGTATGTGTGTGTGTGTGTGTGCGTGTGTGTGTGTGTGTGTGTGTGTGTGTGTGTGTGTGTGTGTGTGTGTGTGTGTGTGTGTGTGTGTGTGTGTGTGTGTGTGTGTGTGCACGCTCGAGTGTGTGTGTGAGAGAGAGTGTCTGTGTGTGTGTGTGTGCGTGCGTGCGTGTGTGTGTGCGTTCGTGCGTGCGCGTGTGTGTTTCATTAGCACTAAAGGGAGGTCCTCAGGCCCTCTGTTTGCTCCTCATTCAAGGTGACTCCTCAAGGTCAATGGTCAACAATTGTAAAGGCCTGTTTTTGTCAAGCTTCAACAGTACGGCAAAATGAGTGGAGGAGAAGGAGGAGGAGAGAACTAAAGAAAGAGAGAGGGGGGGTAGAAGAGGAGGAGCTAAACAATGACAAATAAAATAGATGTAAAATAAGCCTCAAAACATTATAACCCTAGAACTGACAGCAAATAAAGAGAGAGACAGGGAAGGAGGAAGAAAAGATGGAGAGTGGATAAAAATAAGTAAAGAGAAAGAGAGGGATGAAAGAAGGAATGAGGGAGAGAAGCAGAGGTAGTTATATATAGTGGGAGAGAGGGAAAGATAAGGAGAGAGGGAATATTTCTCTGTCCACGACCACAGTGTGCCAGGGGAAAGAGAGGAGGGAGGGAACGAGGGAGGCAGAGACGGAGGATGAGAGGCAGAGATTGTCATTATGACAAACAGCAGGTACACTCTTCAGTTTGAAGAGGATGACACGAGAGAAAAAGGGGTAAATGTGACACATCAGAGAGAATCGAAAGAGAAGAATAACAGACAGGGAGAAGAAGAGACAGAAGAAGAGAGAAGGGAGAGCATGGAGATTAGAATCATTTAAATGTGGTGGAAGGATGGCCAGAATCTATATCATGGTGGTAGGCTCAGGTGGGATAGGGGATTCTCATCTGCTAACCTAAAGGGGGGCCAACATGTTTGTATTTTTCATTAATGAAAACTAGCCTACCAACAAGCACAGGGGGCCCTACCCCGCTCTGATTGTCTGATAGGGAGACTGCTTGTGTAACCATAGCGATGGACAGACAGGTAACAGATGTATGATTCATTGAGGGATTAAAAAAGCATTTAGCGGAGACGAATGCAATGAAACTACAATCACAACAACCATTATTACTGCTCTACTATCATAACAAACACTACTACTACCACTCTACTATCATAACAACCACTACTACTACTGCTCTACTATCATAACAACCACTACATCTACTGCTCTACTATCATAACAACCACTACTACTACTGCTCTACTATCACAACAACCACTACTACTACTGCTCTACTATCACAACAAACACTACTACTACTGCTCTACTATCACAACAACCACTACTACTACTGCTCTACTATCACAACAACCACTACTGCTACTGCTCTACTATCACAACAACCACTACTACTACTGCTCTACTATCACAACAACCACTACTACTACTACTGCTCTACTATCACAACAACCACTACTACTACGGCTCTACTATCATAACAACCACTACAACTACTGCTCTACTATCATAATAACACTACTACTACACTACTATCATAATAACCACTACTACTACTCTACTACCATAATAACACTACTACTACACTACTATCATAATAACCACTACTACTACTCTACTATCATAATAACACTACTACTACACTACTATCATAATAACCACTACTACTACTGCTCTACTATCATAACAACCACTACTACTCTACTATCATAATAACCACTATGACTACTGCTCTACTATCACAACAACCAATACTACTACTGCTCTACTATCACAACAACCACTACTACTACCACTCTACTATCATAACCACCACTACTACTGCTCTACTATCATAACAACTACTACTACTCTACTATCATAATAACCACTATGACTACTGCTCTACTATCACAACAACCACTACTACTACCACTCTACTATCATAACCACCACTACTACTGCTCTACTATCATAACAACTACTACTACTTTACTATCATAATAACCACTACTACTACTGCTCTACTAACATAATAACACTACTACTACTGCTCTACTATCATAACAACCACTACTACTACTGCTCTACTATCATAATAACCACTGCTCCTCCTCTATTATCACAACAACCACTACTACTACTGCTCTACTATCATAATAACCACTACTCCTCCTCTATTATCACAACAACCACTACTACTATTGCTCTACTATCATAATAGCACTACTACTACTCTACTATCACAACAACCACTACTACTACTGCTCTACTATCATAATAACCACTACTACTACTGCTCTACTATCATAACAAGCATTACTTCGACTGCTTTACTATCATAACCACCACTACTACTACTGCTCTACTATCATAATAACCACTATGACTACTGCTCTACTATCACAACAACACTACTACTACACTACTATCATAATAACACTACTACTGCTCTACTATCATAATAACACTACTACTACACTCCTATCATAATAACACTACTACTGCTCTACTATCACAACCACTACTACTACTGCTCTACTATCATAATAACACTACTACTACTCTACTATCATAACAACCACTACTACTACTGCGCTACAATCATAATAACACTACTACTACTGCTCTACTATCACAACAACAACTACTACTACCACTCTACTATCATAACAACCACGACTACTACCACTCTACTATCATAACAACCACTATTTCTGCTCTACTATCATAACAACCACTACAACTACTGCTCTACAATCACAACAACCACTACTGCTACCACTCTACTATCATAACAACCACCACTACTCCTGCTCTACTATCATAACAACCACTACGACTGCTCTACTATCATAACAACCACCACTACTACTGCTCTACTATCATAACAACCACTACTACTGCTCTACTATCATAACAATCACTACTACTACTGCTCTACTATCATAACAACCACTACTACTGCTCTACTATCATAACAACCACTACTACTGCTCTACTATCATAACAACCACTACTACTGCTCTACTATCATAACAACCACTACTACTACTACAGCTCTACTATCATAACAAACACTACTACTGCTCTACTATCATAACAACCACTACGACTGCTCAACTATCATAACAAACACCACTAATACCGCTCTACTATCATAACAACCACTACTACTACTGCTCTACTATCATAAAAACCACTACTACTGATGCTCTACTATCATAACAAACACTACTACTTCTGCTTTACTATCATATCAACCACCACTACTACTGCTCTACTATCATAACAACCACTACTACTACTGCTCTTCTATCATAACAACCACTACTATTACTGCTCTACTGTCATAAAAAACACTACTACAACTGCTCTACTACCATAACGACCACTACTACTACTGCTCTACTATCATAACATCTACTTCATCAACTCCACTATCATAACAACCACGACTACTGCTCTACCGGCATAACAACCACTACTACCACTCTAATATCATAACAACTGCTACTAAGACTGCTCTACAGTCATAACAACCACTACTACTGCTCTACAATTATACAACAACTACCACTACTACTCTGCTATCATAACAACCACTACTACTGCTCTACTATCATAACAACCACTACTACTGCTCTACTATCATAACAACCCCTACTACTGCTCTACTATCATAACAATCACTACTACTGCTCTACTATCATAACAACCACTACTACTACTCTACAATAATAACAACCACTACTACTGCTCTACTATCACAACAACCACTACTACTGCTCTACTATCATAACAACCACTACTAGTGCTCTACTATCATAACAACCACTACAACTGCTCTACTATCATAACAACTACTATGTCTACTGCTCTACTATCATAACAACCACTACAACTGCTCTACTATCATAACAACCACTACTACTGCTCTACTATCATAACAACCACTACTACTACTGCTCTTCTATCATAACAACCACTACTATTACTGCTCTACTGTCATAAAAAACACTACTACAACTGCTCTACTACCATAACGACCACTACTACTACTGCTCTACTATCATAACATCTACTTCATCAACTCCACTATCATAACAACCACGACTACTGCTCTACCGTCATAAAGACCACTACTACCACTCTAATATCATAACAACTGCTACTAAGACTGCTCTACAGTCATAACAACCACTACTACTGCTCTACAATTATACAACAACTACCACTACTACTCTGCTATCATAACACCCACTACTACTGCTCTACTATCATAACAACCACTACAACTGCTCTACTATCATAACAACTACTACGTCTGCTCTACAATCATATCAACTACTACTACTACTGCCCTAATATCATAACAACCACTACTACTACTGCTCTACAATCATAACAACCACTACTACTACTGCTCTAATATCAGACACAACCATGACTACTACATTCTCTACTATCATAACAACCACTTCTACTGCTCTACTATCATAACAACCACTTCCACTGATGCTCTACTATCATAACAACCACTACTACTTCTGCTCAACTATCATAACAACCACCACTACTACTCTAGGGCCACTGAAAGATTGGGGAAAGGACGGGAAGTACTTCCCACGGTCTCCCTAACTTGAGGGAGGACGGGGAGTGACCTCCCCTAATCTTTGTCAGCTGGGTAGTAGGACAGTGTGTGCATAGGATACCTAATGTTTGTGTGTGTAAGTATGTGCATAAGGAGTCTGTTTGTGTGTGAAAGTATGTGCGTAAGGAGTCTGTTTGTGTGTGAAAGTATGTGCATAAGAAGTCAGTATAAAATGAATGGTTTTGTACAACAGACCAGCGCTCTCGTAAATAAACTTTCTGACTATCGTAGCTGGGCCTCCGTCTGTTTAATTTCAACCAGTATCTTAAAAATTCTGGGTTGCAGACTGAATAGTATAATTGAATTGGGTTATGAACATGGAGAACATAATTCTCGTGACAATTTGGTCCTTCGAGCCGGATCTCAATACCTGCCTCTGTCGTCCCAAGGAACTGCTGAAAACCGTGCACGGGCGGATCCAGGATCCGTAAGACAAAGACCTGACCTCTGAATTGAGGGTTTATTTCAGGCCAGTGGTGAACTGGTACACGACAGAGGTGGTGACGAGATCTAACCTACATTGCTTTTCCCAGTCTACGAGACAAGGTCAGTAAATCTATATTCATGAATTATGGGGAATTGACGCTCGGGCTACATTCAGAAATATATTTGATTGTTTTTGTGTAGTTTAGGTGTAGTTTAGGTGTTGGTTTTAAAAATTCCCATAGGGCATTCATACCTGGTGACCTATATTTTAGAATTTTGTGTAGAGAACCCTGATATAGGTAGTATTCTAGGCAATTAGAACATAGGAATTGGGTGTAGAGCCACCTAGGCAACAGAAGGTCAAAAATGACACGATACCAACGTAAACTAGATCTGAAATGACACGAGGTATCTGCAGTGCCAATGTAAACTAGATCTGAAATGACACGAGGTATCTGCAGTGCCAATGTAAACTAGATCCGAAATGACACGAGGTATCTGCAGTGCCAATGTAAACTAGATCCGAAATGACACGTACCAACGTAAACTAGATCTGAAATGACACGTACCAACGTAAACTAGATCTGAAATGACACGTACCAACGTAAACTAGATCTGAAATGACACGTACCAACGTAAACTAGATCCGAAATGACACGTACCAATGTAAACAAGATCCAAAATGACACGTACCAACGTAAACTAGATCTGAAATGACACGTACCAACGTAAACTAGATCTGAAATGACACGTACCAACGTAAACTAGATCTGAAATGACACGTACCAACGTAAACTAGATCTGAAATGACACGTACCAATGTAAACTAGATCCGAAATGACACGTACCAACGTAAACTAGATCTGAAATGACACGTACCAATGTAAACTAGATCTGAAATGACACGTACCAACGTAAACTAGATCTGAAATGACACGTACCAACGTAAACTAGATCTGAAATGACACGTACCAACGTAAACTAGATCTGAAATGACACGTACCAACGTAAACTAGATCTGAAATGACACGTACCAACGTAAACTAGATCTGAAATGACACGTACCAACGTAAACTAGATCTGAAATGACACGTACCAACGTAAACTAGATCGGAAATGACACGTACCAACGTAAACTAGATCTGAAATGACACGTACCAACGTAAACTAGATCTGAAATGACACGTACCAACGTAAACTAGATCTGAAATGACACGTGCCAACGTAAACTAGATCTGAAATGACACGTACCAATGTAAACTAGATCTGAAATGACACGTACCAACGTAAACTAGATCTGAAATGACACGTACCAACGTAAACTAGATCTGAAATGACACGTACCAACGTAAACTAGATCTGAAATGACACGTACCTACGTAAACTAGATCTGAAATGACACGTACCAACGTAAACTAGATCTGAAATGACACGTACCAATGTAAACTAGATCTGAAATGACACGTACCAATGTAAACTAGATCTGAAATGACACGTACCAACGTAAACTAGATCTGAAATGACACGTACCAACGTAAACTAGATCTGAAATGACACGTACCAACGTAAACTAGATCTGAAATGACACGTACCAACGTAAACTAGATCTGAAATGACACGTACCAACGTAAACTAGATCTGAAATGACACGTACCAACGTAAACTAGATCTGAAATGACACGTACCAACGTAAACTAGATCTGAAATGACACGTACCAACGTAAACTAGATCTGAAATGACACGTACCAACGTAAACTAGATCTGAAATGACACGTACCAACGTAAACTAGATCTGAAATGACACGTACCAACGTAAACTAGATCTGAAATGACACGTACCAACGTAAACTAGATCTGAAATGACACGTACCAACGTAAACTAGATCTGAAATGACACGTACCAACGTAAACTAGATCTGAAATGACACGTACCAACGTAAACTAGATCTGAAATGACACGTACCAACGTAAACTAGATCTGAAATGACACGTACCAACGTAAACTAGATCTGAAATGACACGTACCAACGTAAACTAGATCTGAAATGACACGTACCAACGTAAACTAGATCTGAAATGACACGTACCAACGTAAACTAGATCTGAAATGACACGTACCAACGTAAACTAGATCTGAAATGACACGTACCAACGTAAACTAGATCTGAAATGACACGTACCAACGTAAACTAGATCTGAAATGACACGTACCAACGTAAACTAGATCTGAAATGACACGTACCAACGTAAACTAGATCTGAAATGACACGTACCAACGTAAACTAGATCTGAAATGACACGTACCAACGTAAACTAGATCTGAAATGACACGTGCCAATGTAAACTAGATCTGAAATGACACGTACCAACGTAAACTAGATCTGAAATGACACGTACCAACGTAAACTAGATCTGAAATGACACGTACCAATGTAAACTAGATCTGAAATGACACGTACCAACGTAAACTAGATCTGAAATGACACGTACCAACGTAAACTAGATCTGAAATGACACGTACCAACGTAAACTAGATCTGAAATGACACGTACCAATGTAAACTAGATCTGAAATGACACGTACCAATGTAAACTAGATCTGAAATGACACGTACCAACGTAAACTAGATCTGAAATGACACGTACCAACGTAAACTAGATCTGAAATGACACGTACCAACGTAAACTAGATCTGAAATGACACGTACCAACGTAAACTAGATCTGAAATGACACGTACCAACGTAAACTAGATCTGAAATGACACGTACCAACGTAAACTAGATCTGAAATGACACGTACCAACGTAAACTAGATCTGAAATGACACGTACCAACGTAAACTAGATCTGAAATGACACGTACCAACGTAAACTAGATCTGAAATGACACGTACCAACGTAAACTAGATCTGAAATGACACGTACCAACGTAAACTAGATCTGAAATGACACGTACCAACGTAAACTAGATCTGAAATGACACGTGCCAATGTAAACTAGATCTGAAATGACACGTACCAACGTAAACTAGATCTGAAATGACACGTACCAACGTAAACTAGATCTGAAATGACACGTACCAACGTAAACTAGATCTGAAATGACACGAGGTATCTGCAGTGCCAATGTAAACTAGATCCGAAATGACACGTACCAACGTAAACTAGATCTGAAATGACACGTAATGACATGAGGTATCAGTGGCTACCACCAAGACACACCTATGTAGTGTCCACTGATGTTAACGTCAAAATAACAAAGAACAAGTAAGGAGTAAGGAGAATCCTCGCTGGGAAAACGCTTGGACCATTAAATTAGGGCTATTTTATGGGAATTGTCTCTGTAGTACGTGCCGGTGTTTACGACTACAGACTATATTTCAATAGTATTGGTGGTCCAGGGGTAGAACTCTGGAACATTGCGGGAGACTCTGGTTCGTATCTCAGCCTATGCACCGATAGACTAAAATATGGGTTTTGGATTGTAATACAACAATTGATTAGTTTTGCCTGGAAAGATACGGTTGTTAGTGTTTGTTTGAGACATAAACATGCAATGGAACAGGGAGATTAGTTTATCTTAGGCACTTCTTTGTTGGATTTTCCTATGGTTTTCACCTGCAATATCAGTTCTGTTACACTCACAGACAATATTTTGACAGTTTTTGGAAACTTTAGAATGTTTTCTATCCAAATCTGACAATTATATGCATATTCTAGATTCTGGGCCTGAGAAATAGGCAGTTTCATTTGGGTACGTTTTTCATCCAAACATCAAAATACTGCCCCCTACACTCAACAGGTTAATAGCTTGTTTAGGTTAAATTGAAAGACTAATTCAAACTAAATAATAGCGAGGCGATTTCGATGTAATACGTTGTCTTGCCTAAATGGTCTGCTGGAATAACCTATTGAGGATGTAGTCGTATTTAAATTACTGAATCAGAGAAGAGACAGTTACCTAAATCTAATGAATTCTAAATAATAGCGGAGAGATAATTGCGATAGAGTTGTGCCCATCGAATTGTGTTTTTATGCTTATGGATTGACTGATGTAGGTTATAAATTTTGCCGATTTACATATTACTTTTAAGGCTGGAACAATTCATAAGGGTGAAGCCGAAAGAGAAGGGACAGTTGTAATGTTTGGTTTTAATCGTACGATAGCGGTGAGGCAGAATGTTGTTGGAGGAGAGGTTATATTTTTATCCACTGGTAAGAAGAGAAGAGTTAGTCGCACTCACTGGGCTGTAAGAGATTCAGGTCTGAATAGTTGCATCGTAAAAGTTTTAAAAGTGATAGTTTCTGGTTATTGATTCTTGGTTTGATTGTTTAGGTAATACCAGTGAAATTGAACAGGAAGTTGATGTATTCTGACATTTCCATTACGTGGAACAATGTTAGATTAGTAAAGTGGATTGCAGGTTGAGTTCATTTTATTTTGCAGGGACAGTGCACATTAATTACAGTTATGGGGGTCTAATGGCAGGGTATTCATGTCAAGCACTTTGAGAGACTGTTTGCAGACAGACTGAAAGGGTTTTAATGTTGCAAAGCAGGCTTGGGCTAAACTAGTCAAGTAGTAGGGGAATTTCTTAGATTTAAAGTACAGTATTGTAACCAAGGGTAACGCACGTTCAATTAAGTATAATGAACCATTGAGGAAATGTAAAACTCATTATTGGGGGGAGTACAATGGAATTATCATTATTATTAGGTTTTGTTTGTAGTAAACGTTTGGGTTTCTGAATCGGGAAAGTATAATGAATGCTGACCAAGTGGTGTTTCTGGGAAAAGGAGTGCTTCATTGTCTTTCTTTGGAATGTTTTCTGGGCCTGGAAATGTTTTGTTTGTTTTTATCCTTTGGGTTTGAGGAGATTTCCATGTTTCCTAGAGACTATATCTTAAAGGGGTACACACGCATATGGAATATTAGAAGTTTCATTTTCTGAGTTTTAATTAAATACGTGAATTCTTTTGATAAGGGGAATGTTCTGGGAATCTGGGATACAACATGTAGAACATTTTTTATGTTTTTTCTTTAATCTGTCTAATATAGTAAGAAACACTAGTGAAAGAGTGGTATGACTTTTGACCTCTATCATGGCTTTCCTTTGTGGTCTGATCAGCCTCATGGGAGGGCCATTTGGATAATGAATGTAAAGTCATTTGTGATACTGATTTTAAGGTAAATTGTGTAATGTATAATTATGAGTTTATAGTTCTTTGACATAGTTGTAATTTGAACCAATGAGAAGAAAGAAATGGCATAGACTTGGATTAATGGTAGACTTATGTTAAGTATTTAGAACCTAATCAAGAAAACAACCACTATGACTACAGCTCTACCAACATAACCACCACTGCTACCACTTCTCTACTATCATAAATAAACTACAACTACTGCTCAATAATCACAACAACCGCTACTTCTACTGCTATACTATCATAACAACCAGCACTACTACTGTTCTACCATTAAAACAACCACTATTACTGCTCTAATATTATAACAACCACAAAACTAATGCTCTACCATCACAAAAAACACTATTACTACTGCTCTACTATTATAACAACTACTACTACTACTGTTCTACTATCATAAAAACCGCTACTACTGCTATACTACGATAATAACCACTAATACTGCTCTACTATCATAACAACCACTACTACTGCTCTACTATCATAACTATCATAACAACCACTACAACTAATGCTCTAGTATCATAACAACCACTGCTACTGCTGCTCAACTATTATAACAACAACCGCTACTGCTCTACTATCATAATAATCCCCCATACTACTTCCGGCGCCGACAGAGATGGCCGCCTCGCTTCGCGTTCCTAGGAAACTATGCAGTTTTTTGTTTTTTTACGTGTTATTTCTTACATTAGTACCCCAGGTCATCTTAGGTTTCATTACATACAGTCGAGAAGAACTACTGAATATAAGATCAGCGTCAACTCACCATCAGTACGACCAAGAATATGTTTTTCGCGACGCGGACCCTGTGTTCTGCCTTACAAACAGGACAACGGAGTGGATCCTATGCAGCGACCCAAAAACACGACTCCGAAAGAGAGGGAAACGAGGCGGTCTTCTGGTCAGACTCCGGAGACGGGCACAGCGCGCACCACTCCCTAGCATTCTTCTTGCCAATGTCCAGTCTCTTGACAACAAGGTTGATGAAATCCGAGCAAGGGTAGCATTCCAGAGGGACATCAGAGACTGTAACGTCCTTTGCTTCACTGAAACATGGCTCACTGGAGAGACTCTATCCGAAGCGGTGCAGCCAACGGGTTTCTCCATTCATCGCGCTGACAGAAACAAACATCTTTCTGGTAAGAAGAGGGGCGGGGGCGTATGCCTCATGGCCAACGTGACATGGTGTGATGAAAGAAACATACAGGAACTCAAATCCTTCTGTTCACCTGATTTAGAATTCCTCACAATCAAATGTAGACCGCATTATCTACCAAGAGAATTCTCTTCGATTATAATCACAGCCGTATATATCCCCCCCCAAGCAGACACATCGATGGCTCTGAACGAACTTTATTTAACTCTCTGCAAACTGGAAACGATTTATCCGGAGGCTGCATTCATTGTAGCTGGGGATTTTAACAAGGCTAATCTGAAAACAAGACTCCCCAAATTTTATCAGCATATTGATTGCGCAACCAGGGGAGGAAAGACCTTGGATCATTGTTACTCTAACTTCCGCGACGCATATAAGGCCCTGCCCCGCCCCCCTTTCGGAAAAGCTGACCACGACTCCATTTTGTTGATCCCTGCCTACAGACAGAAACTAAAACAAGAGGCTCCCACGCTGAGGTCTGTCCAACGCTGGTCCGACCAAGCTGACTCCACACTCCAAGACTGCTTCCATCACGTGGACTGGGAGATGTTTCGTATTGCGTCAGATAACAACATTGACGAATACGCTGATTCGGTGTGCGAGTTCATTAGAACGTGCGTTGAAGATGTCGTTCCCATAGCAACGATTAAAACATTCCCTAACCAGAAACCGTGGATTGATGGCAGCATTCGTGTGAAACTGAAAGCGCGAACCACTGCTTTTAATCAGGGCAAGGTGTCTGGTAACATGACCGAATACAAACAGTGCAGCTATTCCCTCCGCAAGGCTATCAAACAAGCTAAGCGCCAGTACAGAGACAAAGTAGAATCTCAATTCAACGGCTCAGACACAAGAGGCATGTGGCAGGGTCTACAGTCAATCACGGACTACAGGAAGAAATCCAGCCCAGTCACGGACCAGGATGTCTTGCTCCCAGGCAGACTAAATAACTTTTTTGCCCGCTTTGAGGACAATACAGTGCTACTGACACGGCCTGCAACGAAAACATGCGGTCTCTCCTTCACTGCAGCCGAGGTGAGTAAGACATTTAAACGTGTTAACCCTCGCAAGGCTGCAGGCCCAGACGGCATCCCCAGCCGCGCCCTCAGAGCATGCGCAGACCAGCTGGCCGGTGTGTTTACGGACATATTCAATCAATCCCTATACCAGTCTGCTGTTCCCACATGCTTCAAGAGGGCCACCATTGTTCCTGTTCCCAAGAAAGCTAAGGTAACTGAGCTAAACGACTACCGCCCCGTAGCACTCACATCCGTCATCATGAAGTGCTTTGAGAGACTAGTCAAGGACCATATCACCTCCACCCTACCTGACACCCTAGACCCACTCCAATTTGCTTACCGCCCAAATAGGTCCACAGACGATGCAATCTCAACCACACTGCACACTGCCCTAACCCATCTGGACAAGAGGAATACCTATGTGAGAATGCTGTTCATCGACTACAGCTCGGCATTCAACACCATAGTACCCTCCAAGCTCGTCATCAAGCTCGAGACCCTGGGTCTCGACCCCGCCCTGTGCAACTGGGTACTGGACTTCCTGACGGGCCGCCCCCAGGTGGTGAGGGTAGGCAACAACATCTCCTCCCCGCTGATCCTCAACACTGGGGCCCCACAAGGGTGCGTTCTGAGCCCTCTCCTGTACTCCCTGTTCAACCACGACTGCGTGGCCACGCACGCCTCCAACTCAATCATCAAGTTTGCGGACGACACAACAGTGGTAGGCTTGATTACCAACAACGACGAGACGGCCTACAGGGAGGAGCTGAGGGCCCTCGGAGTGTGGTGTCAGGAAAATAACCTCACACTCAACGTCAACAAAACTAAGGAGATGATTGTGGACTTCAGGAAACAGCAGAGGGAACACCCCCCTATCCACATCGATGGAACAGTAGTGGAGAGGGTAGCAAGTTTTAAGTTCCTCGGCATACACATCACAGACAAACTGAATTGGTCCACTCACACAGACAGCATCGTGAAGAAGGCGCAGCAGCGCCTCTTCAACCTCAGGAGGCTGAAGAAATTTGGCTTGTCACCAAAAGCACTCACAAACTTCTACAGATGCACAATCGAGAGCATCCTGGCGGGCTGTATCACCGCCTGGTATGGCAACTGCACCGCCCTCAACCGTAAGGCTCTCCAGAGGGTAGTGAGGTCTGCACAACGCATCACCGGGGGCAAACTACCTGCCCTCCAGGACACCTACACCACCCGATGTCACAGGAAGGCCATAAAGATCATCAAGGACATCAACCACCCGAGCCACTGCCTGTTCACCCCGCTATCATCCAGAAGGCGAGGTCAGTACAGGTGCATCAAAGCTGGGACCGAGAGACTGAAAAACAGCTTCTATCTCAAGGCCATCAGACTGTTAAACAGCCACCACTAACACTGAGTGGCTGCTGCCAACACACTGACACTGACTCAACTCCAGCCACTTTAATAATGGGAATTGATGGGAAATGATGTAAATATATCACTAGCCACTTTAAACAATGCTACCTTATATAATGTTACTTACCCTACATTATTCATCTCATATGCATACGAATATACTGTACTCTATATCATCGATTGTATCCTTATGTAATACATGTATCACTAGCCACTTTAAACTATGCCACTTTGTTTACATACTCATCTCATTTGTACATACTGTACTCGATACCATCTACTGTATCTTGCCTATGCTGCTCTGTACCATCACTCATTCATATATCCTTATGTACATATTCTTTATCCCCTTACACTGTGTACAAGACAGTAGTTTTGGAATTGTTAGTTAGATTACTTGTTATTACTGCATTGTCGGAACTAGAAGCACAAGCATTTCGCTACACTCGCATTAACATCTGCTAACCATGTGTATGTGACAAATAAAATTTGATTTTGATTTTGACCGCTGTTGATCAATTTTCATAACCAACAGTACTACTAATTCTCTACTATCACAGCCACCACTACAACTTCGGCTCTACTATCATAACCACTAGTACTACTGCTCTGCCATTACAACATCCACTACTACAACTGCTCTACACAACTAACAACCACTATGACAACCGCTCTACTACCATAACCACCACAACTACTACTCTACTATCATAACCACAACTACTACTGCTCTACTATCATAACCACAACTACAACTTTTTTTAATTTATTTTTTTACCTTTATTTAACTAGGCAAGTCAGTTAAGAACAAATTCTTATTTTCAATGACGGCCTAGTGGGTTAACTGCCTGTTCAGGGGCAGAACGACAGAACTGACCTTGTCAGCTCGGGGATTTGAACTTGCAACCTTCCGGTTACTAGTCCAACGCTCTAACCACTAGGCTACCCTGCCGCTCTACTATCATAACAACCACTACTACTACTGCTCTACTATCATAACAACCACTACTACTGCTCTACAATCATAACAACCACAACTACTACTGCTCTACTATCATAACAACCACTACTACTACTGCTCTATTATCATAACAACCACTACTACTACTGCTCTACTATCATACCAAACACTATTACTGCTCTATCATAATAACAACCACTACTACAACTGCTCTATCAAAACAACCACCACTTCGACTGATCTACTATATTAACAACCACTACACTACTTCTCTACTATCATAACAACCACTACACTACCATAACAACCACTATAACTGCTCTACTATCATGAAAAGCAGTACTACTAGTGCTCTACTATCATAACAACCACTACACTACTTCTCTACTATCATAACAACCACTACACTACCATAACAACCACTATTACTGCTCCCCTATCATGACAACCGGTACTACAACTTCTCTACTAATCATAACAACCACTACACTACTTCTCTACTATCATAAGAACCACTACACTACCATAACAACCACTATTACTGCTCTACTATCATGACAACCAGTACTACTACTGCTCTACCATCATAACAACCACCCCTACTACTGCGCTACAATCATAACACCCACAATTACTGCTCTACTATCATGACAACCAGTACTACTACTTCTCTACTATCATAACAACCACTACTACTGCTCTACTATCATAACAACTAGCACTACTACTGCTCTACTATCATAACAACCACGACTACTACTGCTCTACTATCATAACACCCACTACAACTGCTCAACTATCATAACAACCACCACTACTACTGCTCTACTACCATAACAACCACTACTACTACTGCTATACTACCATAAAAACCACCACTACTACTGCTCTACTACCATAGCAACCACTACTACTACTGCTCTATTATCATAACAACAACCACTGCTCTACTACCATAACAACCATTTCTATTGCTCTTCTATCATAACAACCACAATTACTTCTGCTCTACTATCTTAACACCCACTACTACTACTGCTCTATTATCATAACAACCACCACTACTACTGTTCTACTATAATAACAACCAATACTACTACTGCTCTACTGTCATAACAACCACCACTACTTCTGCGCTACTATCTTAACACCCACTACTTCTGCTCTTCTATCATAACAACCACCACCAATGCTCTACTATCATAACAAACCCTACAACTACTGCTCTACTATCATAACAACCACTACTACAACTACTCTACTATCATAACCACCACTACAACTGCTCTACTATCATAAACATCCACTACTACTACTGCTCTACTGTCTTAACCACCACCACCATTGCTCTACTATTATAACAACCACTACTACTACTTATCTACTATCATAACAACAACTACTACTACTTTTCTACTATCATGACAACCACTACTACTACTGCTCTACTATCATAACAACCACTATTACTACCGCTCTACTATCATGACAACCACCACTACTACTGCCCTACTATCATAAACAACCACTACTACTACTTCTCTACTATCATAACAACCACTACTACTACTGCTCTACTATAATAACAACCACTACTACTACTTCTCTACTATCATAACAACCACTACTACTACTTCTCTACTATCATAACAACCACTACTACTACTGCTGTATTATCATAACAACCACTACTACTACTTCTCTACTATCATAACAACCACTACTTCTACTGCTCTATTATCATAACAACCACTACACTACCATAACAACCACTATTACTGATCTACTATCATGACAACCAGTACTACTACTTCTCTACTATCATAACAACCACTACACTACTTCTCTACTATCATAAAAATCACTACATTACCATAACAACCACTATTACTGCTCTACTATCATAACAACCACTCCTACTACTGCTCTACAATCTTAACAGCCACTACTACTTCTCTACTATCATAACACCCACTACTACTGCTCTACTATCATAACAACTAGCACTACTACTGCTCTACTATCATAGCAACCACGACTACTACTGCTCTACTATCATAACACCCACTACTACTGCTCTACAATCTTAACAGCCACTACTGCTTCTCTACTATCATAACACCCACTACTACTGCTCTACAATCTTAACAGCCACTACTACTTCTCTACTATCATAACACCCACTACTACTGCTCTACTATCATATCAACTAGCACTACTACTGCTCTACTATCATAACAACCACAACTACTACTGCTCTACTATCATAACACCCACTACTACTTCTCGACTATCATAACACCCACTACTACTGCTCTACTATCATAACAACTAGCACTACTACTGCTCTACTATCGTAACAACCACGACTACTACTGCTCTACTATCATAAAACCCACTACTACTGCTCTACTATCATAACAACCACGACTACTACTGCTCTACTATCATAACACCCACTACTACTGCTCTACTATCATAACCATCACCACTACTACTGCTCTACTATCATAACAACCACCACTACTACTGCTCTACTACCATAACAACCACTACTACTACTGCTCTACTATCATAACACCCACTACTACTGCTCTACTATCATAATAACCACCACTACTACTGCTCTACTACCATAACAACCACTACTACTACTGCTCAGTCTATCATAACACCCACTACTACTGCTCTACTATCATAACAACCACCACTACTACTGCTCTACTATCATAACAACCACGACTACTACTGCTCTAAAAGGTGTATAACCATGTACAAACAGTACAAATACAGAGAAGTGATACAGCCCACTCAACCTGTGGTAGAGTCACATTGAACAGGTACAACTCTGGGTGATCATCAGAGGGGAAAAGTCACGGTCAAGGCTAATGCCAATAATAACCATGAACACATGAATAGTAATCATACTAAACTGTAGGTACGTACAATATTCAATGTAATTATTTATATAGTGTCAACACTATAACACTACTGATACTACTACTACTACTGTCCAGGGTTATAGTGCCAAGTTTATTTTAATTGCATCACTTCGGGATATGAATTGAAATTCAAGCCATGGGGTTGAAAAGTCCTCATAGTATTTATTGTCTGACTGAATTGAAATGGCAATGACCCAAACCCTGCTATACTACTGACCTCTCTACTACCTCCTATGCTGTCGTTGCTTAAATCATGCCGGCCCAGTCAGCCATGTGATTTGACTAATGGGACTTCTGTTGAACATCATTAGCCGTTTAGCCAGACTCCACAGCTACAGTAACAGATGGACCAGGGCATATTGGAACGCAACAACAGACTGAGGTACCTGTATAAAGCTGCCTTCTCAAAGAGAAGACGAGAATCTTTAGAAAAATCATCACTCCAATGCACTTTCTGCGCCTTTTTTCCACTTGACTTTGAGTGTCTCTTCAGTCTTGACCTTCACCAATGACAAATTGATATGGATAACTGCCATATTGAAACACAATGACACAGAATAGGAAAAGCATAAACACATACACACACACTCACAAGAGCTCTGTCTCATCCCTGGGGCTTTCTCTCCACTTGACTGTGCTTTTTCTTTCTCTCTCTCTCTCTCTCTCTCTCTCTCTCTGTGTCTCTCTCTCTCTCTCTCTCTCTCTCTCTCTCTCCCTCTCCCTCTCTCTTTCTCTCTCTCTCTCTCTAGCTGTTTCTTTTGATGGCAGCCTTTTCTCTTCGCACCACCAGCCTGACAAATCTGGCAGGTGTGTCAAATCCACACAACACCTCTGACCTACTTGGCAGGTGAGGTCAGGTAAAGCTGGCGTTGCCACCACACAGCTGGCATGTTCCAGCAAGGCGATTTTAGGGAAAACATGGGCAGTAGAGGGTAGGGCCAATTCTGTCAAACAGCCACCCATGACATCCTGCCAGACATGTCCACAGACGTGTGGGTACATGGTAGCTGCCTGGGCGGCAAAGTATATATAATCCCGTTTCTATCAAGCCCTAGACAAAACAACCAACTGCTTCTCAAATCATATACAAACTACTGCTTGTATCAAACCCTATGCAAACTACTTTAGATCTCAAAAGGAGAAAGGAAACCTTTGTGCACTGCAGAGGTGCTGGTTGTGGAGAGATCAATAAGATCTCAGAGTCACACATTGTGCAACCATTATCCAGAGAAAATGGTGATAGATGCTATAGATCTCACATGAGGCAGTGTGTAACGACACAACTATTACAGTTCATCAAATCATCGGTCAGTGTCTCTCCTCCTGAATGCAGTTATGACAAGATATAACAACATGACATAATATAAACTGACATAAGAGGAATAACGGAATAATGGAATAGAAGAGGATGTCAGAATGGATGTTGAGAAGTGGCCCTTAAGGAAACGTGAATGTGAGAAACATCTCCTAACCTCTAGGAATAAATCCTCTTCTTTAGTAATCCCCACATACAGTATAATACCTTCCTATTACCAGATCCATCCTCACTTAACAGCTGCTGTTACTAGAGCCCTCCACCATACTGCACCATTGTTCAGCCTGGGGTACACAGACGTAAGAGCAAGGGCATGCTAAACGCCACAAATAACATAAATAAAAGCAACAACAAATACAACCTGTGAGTGCACATCTGAACGCTCCGTTTCCCATGCATAGAGTGTTTCCCACGTGGTCCGGGTGTTTAACTCTTACCCAGGATCTTGTTTCATAGACTTTATCAGTGTGTAGGCAGCTAAAGGGCTTTGTCCGCCACGCCACGAGCAAAGACGATTAAACAACGAGTCAAGCCAAACAAGGAGCATCCTATTGAGACAATACAGTGTGTGTGTGTGCGTGTGTGTGTGTGTGTGTGTGTGTGTGTGTGAGTCTGTGTGTGTGTAGACTGTAAAAATGACAATTAAGCATTAGTGTTTTGACAGCCTCTGCTAAAAACAGCCTTTCTCACTATTACAAGCTAAATCTCTTTCTCACTAATCCCCGACTTGGAAATGGACAATGGACAAACATAGTGCTATAATAACACCCTATCAGAATTCAATTATTGAATTATCTGGCTCACTGTCATCTCTATTTCTACTGAAATGTCTATATGTGTCTCTACTATTCCTTGAGTTTTAGTCAGTCTGTCTGTTTCATCCATTATTTCTTGCAGTCCATTTCTGTCCTTCTCTCCCTCTGTCTCTTTGTGCCTCTCCGTCTCTCTCTCTGGTCCTCAGCTTATCTGTAATGACTATAAAACTGTCACAAGTTGTGATGATCCCTCCAAACAACACTGACACACACAAACTAAATATTTCCTTTCATCAGATGGAAGACAGAGAGAAAAGGGAGAGAGGAGGAAGAGAGGAAGGTATATAAAAAGAGATTCTCAAGAATAGTAAAGTGCTGCTACTAATGCCTGAAAGCCATAGTACAGCATCCCTCATTCCTCAGGCCTTATCCCCTGTTCAACATCCCTCATTCCTCAGGCCTTATCCCCTGTTCAACACCCCTCATTCCTCAGGCCTTATCCCCTGTTCAACATCCCTCATTCCTCAGACCTTATCCCCTGTTCAAAATCCCTCATTCCTCAGGCCTTATCCCCTGTTCAACATCCCTCATTCATCAGGCCTTAGCCCCTGTTCAACATCCCTCATTCCTCAGGCCTTATCCCCTGTTCAACATCCCTCATTCCTCAGGCCTTATCCCCTGTTCAACATCCCTCATTCCTCAGGCCTTATCCCCTGTTCAAAATCCCTCATTCCTCAGGCCTTATCCCCTGTTCAACATCCCTCATTCCTCATCCCCTTTTCAACATCCCTCATTCATCAGGCCTTATCCCCTGTTCAACATCCCTCATTCCTCAGGTCTTATCCCCTGTTCTACATCCCTCATTCCTCAGGCATAATCCCCTGTTCAACATCCCTCATTCCTCAGGTCTTATCCCCTGTTCAACATCCCTCATTCCTCAGGCCTCATCCCCTGTTAAACATCCCTCATTCCTCAGGCCTTATCCCCTGTTCAACATCCCTCATTCCTCAGGTCTTATCCCCTGTTCAACATCCCTCATTCCTCAGGCCGTATCCCCTGTTAAACATCCCTCATTCCTCAGGCCTCATCCCCTGTTCAACATCCCTCATTCAACAGGCCTTATCCACTGTTCAACATCCCTCATTCATCAGGCCTCATCCCCTGTTCAACATCCCTCATTCCTCAGGCCTTATCCCCTGTTCAACATCCCTCATTCATCAGGCCTTATCCCCTGTTCAACATCCCTCATTCATCAGGCCTTATCCCCTGTTCAACATCCCTCATTCCTCAGGCCTTATCCCCTGTTCAACATCCCTCATTCCTCAGGCCTCATCTCCTGTTCAACATCCCTCATTCCTCAGGCCTTATCCCCTGTTCAACATCCCTCATTCCTCAGGCCTCATCCCCTGTTCAACATCCCTCATTCATCAGGCCTTATCCCCTGTTCAACATCCCTCATTCCTCAGGCCTCATCCCCTGTCCAACATCCCTCATTCCTCAGGCCTTATCCCCTGTTCAACATCCCTCATTCTTCAGGCCTTATCCCCTGTTCAACATCCCTCATTCCTCAGGCCTTATCCCCTGTTCAACATCCCTCATTCCTCAGGCCTTATCCCCTGTTCAAGATCCCTCATTCCTCAGGCCTCATCCCCTGTTCAACATCCCTCATTCATCAGGCCTTATCCCCTGTTCAACATCCCTCATTCCTCAGGCCTTATCCCCTGTTCAACATCCCTCATTCATCAGGCCTTATCCCCTGTTCAACATCCCTCATTCCTCAGGCCTTATCCCCTGTTCAACATCCCTCATTCATCAGGCCTCATCCCCTGTTCAACATCCCTCATTCATCAGGCCTCATCCCCTGTTCAACATCCCTCATTCCTCAGGCCTTATCCCCTGTTCAAGATCCCTCATTCCTCATTCCTCAGGCCTCATTCCCTGTTCAAGATCACTCATTCCTCAGGCCTCATCCCCTGCTCAAGATCCCTAATTCCTCATTCCTCAGGCCTCATTCCCTGTTCAAGATCCCTCATTCCTCATTCCTCAGGCCTCATTCCCTGTTCAAGATCCCTCATTCCTCATTCCTCAGGCCTCATTCCCTGTTCAGGGTCCCTCACTCCTATGATCCCCAGTTCATCTCAGCATAGCATTTGCCCCCGTTCCCATCATGACCCAACAAGTCATCACCATCTCAGTACCCCACCAAATTCCCTCAGCCAGTCCCAATTCATTCCCTCCCCCTTCCCCTTGGCCTTAACCCTCCAGTATTTGCAGATCTGTAAGGTGGAAGCAATATGGTGGAAGCTCTAACACAGAACTGCTGATACCTATCCAGACCTTACAGATCTGCAAACATCAAATGGTTAGGACCAAGGGGTAGGTGTAGGGAGCGTCTTGCCTTACACATTGACCTCCATCTTCCCCTTTCTCCTCCCCTCTCCTTTTTACCCCCACCACACCTTAGACCTTCCCCAAGTCTCCCCTCACTCTCTACATCCTTCCCCTTCCTCCTCCCCTGTCCTCACCGTCTCCCTTTCTCCTCCCGTCCTCCCTTATCCTCCCCATCTCACACCCTACTTCCTCCTCCCCTCCTCCCCTGTCCTCACCGTCTTTCTTCCTCCTCCCGTCCTCCCTTATCCTCCCCATCTCACGCCCTCCTTCCTCCTCCCCTCCTTCCCTGTCCTCACCGTCTCCCTTCCTCCTCCCGTCCTCCCTATCCTCCCCATCTCACGCCCTCCTTCCTCCTCCCCTCCTTCCCTGTCCTCAACGTCCCCCTCCCTCCTTCCTCCTCTCGTCCTCCCTTGTCCTCGCCGTTTCCCTCCTTCCTCCTCCCTCCCTCCCTTGTCCTTGACGTTTCCCTCCCTCCTTTCTCCTCCCATCCTCCCTTGTCCTCACCATCTCCCTCCCTCCTTCCTCCTCCCCTCCTCCCCTGTCCTCACCGTCTCCCACCAGCTGCAGCAGGGCCAGGTCGAGGGGGCGTTTCCAGCGGGAGTTCTTGTGCAGGGCGATACCGTAGCCTGTGGTGGCAAATACCTTCCCAGAGCCTATGGTCATCACCTTTGACAAGCAAACATCAATCAATCAATCAAGCAAGCAACTACTCACTCACTCCCTCACTCACCCAACCAATCAACCAAGCAATACATCACATTTTGTATTGCTATTTTCACAAATGCAATTTTCACAAAGTGACAGCAATCCGCTATCTAGCTGACAATAAAACACAATAAAGGAGTAAATAGATAGAATACATCAAGTCAAACTTGTCTGGTCATCACCTTACAACCCTCGTCTTTCCTGGCCATGTAGTTCAACACAGCTGCATCGTAGATAAAGGCATCCAACTTCCTGTAGAGAGAGCGGGGGAGTTAAAGAGTTTATAGAACAGGGGGATGGAGTAGAGAAAGAGAAAGTCAAGAGTTGAGAGAGTGAGAGAGATCTGAAGTTAGAACGAGAGAGAGGGAGAAGAGAGAAAGGGAGAGAGTGCTAAAGAGAGTGAAAAGTAAAGAGAGTGAAAGAGAGAGGGGATGGAAGGTGGAGAGAGAAGGATTTATACAGTACTGTGAGAAAAGAGATGGGAGGAGAGAGAGAGAATGATTTATACAAAACTGTGAGGAAAGAGATGGAAGGTGGAGAGAGAAGGATTTATACAGTACTGTGAGGAAAGAGATGGAAGGTGGAGAGAGAAGGATTTATACAGTACTGTGAGAAAAGAGATGGGAGGAGAGAGAGAGAAGGATTTATACAGAACTGTGAGGAAAGAGATGGAAAGTGGAGAGAGAAGGACTTATACAGTACTGTGAGGAAAGAGATGGAATGTGGAGAGATAAGGATTTATACAATACTGTGAAAAAAGATATGGGAGGAGAAAGAGAGAAGGATTTATATAGTACTGTGAGGAAAGAGATGGAAGGTGGAGAGAGAAGGATTTATACAATACTGTGAGGAAAGAGATGGAAGGTGGAGAGAGAGAGAGAAGGATTTACACAGTACTGTGAGGAAAGAGATGGAAGGTGGAGAGAGAAGGATTTATACAATACTGTGAGGAAAGAGATGGAAGGTGGAGAGAGAAGGATTTATACAGTACTGTGAGGAAAGAGATGGAAGGTGGAGAGAGAAGGATTTATACAGTACTGTGAGAAAAGAGATGGGAGGAGAGAGAGAGAAGGATTTATATAGTACTGTGAAAAAAGAGATGGGAGGAGAAAGAGAGAAGGATTTATACAGTACTGTGAGGAAAGAGATGGGAGGAGAGAGAGAGGGGATGGAAGGTGGAGAGAGAAGGATTTATACAGTACTGTGAGAAAAGAGATGGGAGGAGAGAGAGAGAAGGATTTATACAGTACTGTGAGAAAAGAGATGGGAGGTGAGAGAGAGAAGGATTTATACAGTACTGTGAGAAAAGAGATGGAAGGTGGAGAGAGAAGGATTTATACAATACTGTGAGGAAAGAGATGGAAGGTGGAGAGAGAAGGATTTATACAATACTGTGAGGAAAGAGATGGAAGGTGGAGAGAGAAGGATTTATACAGTACTGTGAGAAAAGAGATGGAAGGAGAGAGAGAGAAGGATTTATACAGTACTGTGAAAAAAGAGATGGGAGGAGAAAGAGAGAAGGATTTATACAGTACTGTGAGGAAAGAGATGATATATGGAGAGAGAAAGATTTAAACAGTAGAGAGAGAGATAAGGATTTATACAGTACTGTGAGAAAAGAGATGGGAGGAGAGAGAGAGAGAAGGATTTATAAAGTACTGTGAGAAAAGAGATGGGAGGTGAGAGAGAGAAGGATTTATACAGTACTGTGAGAAAAGAGATGGGAGGAGAGAGAGAGAGAGAGAGAGAGAGAGAGAGAGAGAGAGAGAAGGATTTATATAGTACTGTGAGGAAAGAGATGGAAGGTGGAGAGAGAAGGATTTATACAATACTGTGAGGAAAGAGATGGAAGGTGGAGAGAGAGAGAGAAGGATTTACACAGTACTGTGAGGAAAGAGATGGAAGGTGGAGAGAGAAGGATTTATACAATACTGTGAGGAAAGAGATGGAAGGTTGAGAGAGAAGGATTTATACAGTACTGTGAGGAAAGAGATGGAAGGTGGAGAGAGAAGGATTTATACAGTACTGTGAGAAAAGAGATGGGAGGAGAGAGAGAGAAGGATTTATATAGTACTGTGAAAAAAGAGATGGGAGGAGAAAGAGAGAAGGATTTATACAGTACTGTGAGGAAAGAGATGGGAGGAGAGAGAGAGGGGATGGAAGGTGGAGAGAGAAGGATTTATACAGTACTGTGAGAAAAGAGATGGGAGGAGAGAGAGAGAAGGATTTATACAGTACTGTGAGAAAAGAGATGGGAGGTGAGAGAGAGAAGGATTTATACAGTACTGTGAGAAAAGAGATGGAAGGTGGAGAGAGAAGGATTTATACAATACTGTGAGGAAAGAGATGGAAGGTGGAGAGAGAAGGATTTATACAATATTGTGAGGAAAGAGATGGAAGGTGGAGAGAGAAGGATTTATACAGTACTGTGAGAAAAGAGATGGAAGGAGAGAGAGAAGGATTTATACAGTACTGTGAAAAAAGAGATGGGAGGAGAAAGAGAGAAGGATTTATACAGTACTGTGAGGAAAGAGATGATATATGGAGAGAGAAAGATTTAAACAGTAGAGAGAGAGATAAGGATTTATACAGTACTGTGAGAAAAGAGATGGGAGGAGAGAGAGAGAGAAGGATTTATAAAGTACTGTGAGAAAAGAGATGGGAGGTGAGAGAGAGAAGGATTTATACAGTACTGTGAGAAAAGAGATGGGAGGAGAGAGAGAGAGAGAGAGAGAGAGAGAGAGAGAGAAGGATGTATACAGTACTGTGAGAAAAGAGATGGGAGGTGGAGAGAGAATGATTTATACAGTACTACAAGAAAAGAGATGGGAGGAGAGAGAGAAGGATTTATACAGTACTGTGAGAAAAGAGATGGGAGGAGAGAGAGAGAGAGAGAGAGAGAGAGAGAGAGAGAAGGATGTATACAGTACTGTGAGAAAAGAGATGGGAGGTGGAGAGAGAAGGATTTATACAGTACTACAAGAAAAGAGATGGGAGGAGAGAGAGAAGGATTTATACAATACTGTGAGAAAAGAGATGGGAGGAGAGAGAGAGAGAGAGAGAAGGATGTATACAGTACTGTGAGAAAAGAGATGGGAGGAGAGAGAGAGAATGATTTATACAGTACTGTGAGAAAAGAGATGGGAGGAGAGAGAGAGAAGGATTTATACAATACTGTGAGGAAAGAGATGGAAGGTGGAGAGAGAAGGATTTATACAGTACTGTGAGGAAAGAGATGGAAGGTGGAGAGAGAAGGATTTATACAGTACTTTGAGAAAAGAGATGGGAGGAGAGAGAGAGAAGGATTTATACAGTACTGTGAGAAAAGAGATGGGAGGAGAGAGAGAGAGAGAGAGAGAGAGAGAGAAGGATGTATACAGTACTGTGAGAAAGGAGATGGGAGGTGGAGAGAGAGAGAGAGAGAGAAGGATGTATACAGTACTGTGAGGAAAGAGATGGGAGGTGAGAGAGAGAAGGATTTATACAGTACTGTGAGAAAAGAGATGGGAGGAGAGAGAGAGAGAGAGAGAGAGAGAGAGAGAGAGAGAAGGATGTATACAGTACTGTGAGAAAAGAGATGGGAGGTGGAGAGAGAGAGAGAGAGAGAAGGATGTATACAGTACTGTGAGGAAAGAGATGGGAGGAGAGAGAGAGAAGGATTTATACAGTACTGTGAGAAAAGAGATGGGAGGAGAGAGAGAGAAGGATTTATACAGTACTGTGAGGAAAGAGATGGGAGGAGAGAGAGAGAAGGATTTATACAGTACTGTGAGAAAAGAGATGGGAGGAGAGAGAGAGAAGGATGTATACAGTACTGTGAGAAAAGAGATGGGAGGTGGAGAGAGAAGGATGTATACAGTACTGTGAGAAAGGAGATGGGAGGTGGAGAGAGAAGGATGTATACAGTACTGTGAGAAAAGAGATGGGAGGTGAGAGAGAGAATGATTTATACAGTATTGTGAGAAAAGAGATGGGAGGAGAGAGAGAAGGATTTATACAGTACTGTGAGAAAAGAGATGGGAGGAGAGAGAGAAGGATTTATACAGTACTGTGAGAAAAGAGATGGGAGGAGAGAGAGAGAGAATGATTTATACAGTACTGTGAGAAAAGAGATGGGAGGAGAGAGAGAGAGAGAGAGAATAATTTATACAGTACTGTGAGAAAAGAGATGGGAGGAGAGAGAGAGAGAGAGAATAATTTATACAGTACTGTGAGAAAAGAGATGGGAGGAGAGAGAGAGAGAGATAATAATTTATACAGTACTGTGAGAAAAGAGATGGGAGGAGAGAGAGAGAGAGATAATCATTTATACAGTACTGTGAGAAAAGAGATGGGAGGAGAGAGAGAGAGAAGGATTTATACAGTACTGTGAGAAAAGAGATGGGAGGTGGAGAGAGAAGGATGTATACAGTACTGTGAGGAAAGAGATGGGAGGAGAGAGAGAGAGAGAGAGAGAATAATTTATACAGTACTGTGAGAAAAGAGATGGGAGGTGAGAGAGAGAATGATTTATACAGTACTGTGAGAAAAGAGATGGGAGGAGAGAGAGAAGGATTCATACAGTACTGTGAGAAAAGATATGGGAGGAGAGAGAGAGAAGGATTTATACAGTACTGTGAGAAAAGAGATGGGAGGTGAGAGAGAGAATGATTTATACAGTACTGTGAGAAAAGAGATGGGAGGAGAGAGAGAAGGATTTATACAGTACTGTGAGAAAAGATATGGGAGGAGAGAGAGAGAAGGATTTATACACTACTGTGAGAAAAGAGATGGGAGGTGAGAGAGAGAATGATTTATACAGTACTGTGAGAAAAGAGATGGGAGGAGAGAGAGAAGGATTTACAGTACTGTGAGAAAGGAGATGGCAGGTGGAGAGAGAAGGATTTATACAATACTGTGAGGAAAGAGATGTGAGGAGAGAGAGAAGGATTTATACAGTACTGTGAGAAAAGAGATGGGAGGAGAGAGAGAGAATGATTTATACAGTAATGTGAGAAAAGAGATGGGAGGAGAGAGAGAAGGATTTATACAGTACTGTGAGAAAAGATATGGGAGGTGGAGAGAGAAGGATTTATACAGTACTACAAGAAAAGAGATGGGAGGAGAGAGAGAAGGATTTATACAGTACTGAGAGAAAAGAGATGGGAGGAGAGAGAGAGAGAGAGGGAAAGAAGATTTACACACTTCAGGGGCAAAAGACACATAGGGGAGAGAGATAGAGAGTGATGAGTATTATAAAGTTTAAGCACAAACACACCGAGAGAACACACAGGGGAGGAAATAACCAGAGAGATAGAGAGAGAGAGGGTTGGTGGGAGGGCATATATTAAAGAAAGGAAAGTAAAAAAAATGATGGAGAGATAAAGAGAGGCTGAGGTAGAGCGAAAGAGAGAGAGAGAGAAGAGGGGTGAGAGAAGAAGACAGAGGGAGCGACAGAGAACATCTCATTCCCAGCACATTAACAGTGTTCTATAAATGGGGTGGCGAGGCAATCGGGGAGAGATGATGACAGGGGCTTAGTGACAGTAAACTGTAAGGATTATACAACCCATCACACATATGATGCAGATTTAACAAGAGAAGAAGAGAGGAGGAGGGAAAAGTGGAGAGGTATGCAGAGAGAAGGAGAGGGGAGAGTAGAGGAGAGGTATGCAGAGAGAAGGAGAGGAGAGTGTAGAGGAGAGGTATGCAGAGAGAAGGAAAGGAGAGGGGAGAGGAGAGGGATGGAGAGAGAAGGAGAGGAGAGTGTAGAGGAGAGGGATGGGTAGAGGAGAGGGATTCAGCGAGAAGGAGAGGGGAGAGTAGAGGAGAGGTATGCAGAGAGAAGGAAAGGAGAGGGGAGAGGAGAGGGATGGAGAGAGAAGGAGAGGAGAGTGTAGAGGAGAGGGATGAGTAGAGGAGAGGGATTCAGCGAGAAGGAGAGGGGAGAGGAGAGGGATGGAGAGAGAAGGAGAGGAGAGTGTAGAGGAGAGGGATGGAGAGAGAAGGAGAGGGGAGAGTAGAGGAGAGGTATGCAGAAAGAAGGAGAGGGGAGAGTAGAGGAGAGGTATGCAGAGAGAAGGAAAGGAGAGGGGAGAGGAGAGGGATGGAGAGAGAAGGAGAGGAGAGTGTAGAGGAGAGGGATGGAGAGAGAAGGAGAGGGGAGAGTAGAGGAGAGGTATGCAGAGAGAAGGAAAGGAGAGGGGGGAGGAGAGGGATGGAGAGAGAAGGAGAGGGGAGAGTAGAGGAGAGGTATGCAGAGAGAAGGAGAGGGGAGAGTAGAGGAGAGGTATGCAGAGAGAAGGAGAGGGGAGAGTATAGGGATGGAGAGAGGAGAGGAGAGTGTAGAGGAGAGGGATGGGTAGAGGAGAGGGATTC
>NC_092149.1:15067730-15215230 GCF_045791955.1 Oncorhynchus clarkii lewisi | reverse complement strand
TGAATTGGGCTCTGAGCGCCAATCTCAGATTATGCTTTTACCGTAAAGTTTTTTTGAAATCTGACACAGCGGTTGCATTAATAAGGAGAAGTCTATCTATAATTCTGTGAATAACACTTGTATCATTTATCAATGTTTATTATGAGTATTTCTGCAAAATCACCGGACGTTTTGGAATCAAAACATTACTGCACGTAACGCGCCAATGTAAACTGAGATTTTTGGATATAAATATGCACATTATCGAACAAAACATACATGTATTGTGTAACATGATGTCCTATGAGTGTCATCTGATGAAGATCATCAAAGGTTAGTGATTAATTTTATATATATTTCTGCTTTTTGTCGAGGGGTTCGGCTAGCGGAACGCCTGCGCTATAAAGGTTAATAACTCTACCTACATGTACATATTACCTCAACTAACCTGTATCCCCTTAGAACACTTTAATAACTCTACCTACATGTACATATTACCTCAACTAACCTATACATCTTTAGAACACATTAATAACTCTACCTACATGTACATATTACCTCAACTAACCTGTACCCCCTTAGAACACTTTAATAACTCTACCTACATGTACATATTACCTCAACTAACCTATACATCTTTAGAACACATTAATAACTCTACCTACATGTACATATTACCTCAACTAACCTGTACCCCCTTAGAACACTTTAATAACTCTACCTACATGTACATATTACCTCAACTAACCTATACATCTTTAGAACACATTAATAACTCTACCTACATGTACATATTACCTCAACTAACCTGTACCCCCACACACTGACTCTATACCTGTACTCCCACACACTGACTCTCTACCTGTACCCCCACACACTGACTCTGTACCTGTACCCCCACACACTGACTCTGTACCTGTACCCCCACACACCGACTCTATACCTGTACCCCCACACACTGACTCTGTACCTGTACCCCCACACACTGACTCTATACCTGTACCCCCACACACCGACTCTATAACTGTACCCCCACACACCGACTCTATACCGGTACCCCCACACACTGACTCTGTACCTGTTCCCCCACACACTGACTCTGTACCTGTACCCCCACACAACACTTTTGAATTGGGAGAGGGTAAGCTGATCCTAGATCTGTGCATAAGGTTAATTTACATTTTAGTCATTTAGCAGACTGTCTTATCCAGAGTGACTTACAGTTAGTGAGTGCATTCATCTCAAGATAGCTAGGTGGGACAACCACACATCACTGTCATTGAAAGTACACTTTTCCTCAATAAAGCAGCTATCAGCAAAGTCAGAGCTAGATAGGGAGGGGGTGGAGAGTCATGTGGATTGGGAATTTCATAACTTCAACCTCATCAGTCATCAGTTCCTTCACTCACCCAGGAAGGCAGAGGGTGAGACGGTTCCGTTGCTACGGGAGACCATGACGCTGATGCCCGTCTCCACGAAGGGGACGGAAAAGTCCACGACCTCTGACCTCTCCTCGTTGATGGTGAGGGATCCGATGGCCATATCTGCTCGCTGTCCCACCACCTGATGGACAGGAGGAGAAACTACATTCAGAGAGATAGAGGAGGACACTGGCCTTATAACACATTATTATAGGATAAACTACAGTCAGAGAGATAGAGGGGTACACTGGCCACATAACACATTATTAGAGGATAAACTACATTCAGAGAGATAGAGGGGTACACTGGTCTTATAACACATTATTATAGGATAAACTACAGTCAGAGAGATAGAGGGGTACACTGGCCACATAACACATTATTAGAGGATAAACTACATTCAGAGAGGTAGAGGGGTACACTGGTCTTATAACACATTATTATAGGATAAACTACATTCAGAGAGATAGAGGGGTACACAGGCCTTATAACACATTACACCTACCGCCCCCAGGTGGTGAGGGTAGGCAACAACATCTCCTCCCCGCTGATCCTCAACACTGGGGCCCCACAAGGGTGCGTTCTGAGCCCTCTCCTGTACTCCCTGTTCACCCACGACTGCGTGGCCACGCACGCCTCCAACTCAATCATCAAGTTTGCGGACGACACAACAGTGGTAGGCTTGATTACCAACAACGACGAGACGGCCTACAGGGAGGAGGTGAGGGCCCTCGGAGTGTGGTGTCAGGAAAATAACCTCACACTCAACGTCAACAAAACTAAGGAGATGATTGTGGACTTCAGGAAACAGCAGAGGGAACACCCCCCTATCCACATCGATGGAACAGTAGTGGAGAGGGTAGCAAGTTTTAAGTTCCTCGGCATACACATCACAGACAAACTGAATTGGTTCACTCACACAGACAGCATTGTGAAGAAGGCGCAGCAGCGCCTCTTCAACCTCAGGAGGCTGAAGAAATTCGGCTTGTCACCAAAAGCACTCACAAACTTCTACAGATGCACAATCGAGAGCATCCTGGCGGGCTGTATCACCGCCTGGTACGGCAACTGCTCCGCCCTCAACCGTAAGGCTCTCCAGAGGGTAGTGAGGTCTGCACAACGCATCACCGGGGGCAAACTACCTGCCCTCCAGGACACCTACACCACCCGATGTTACAGGAAGGCCATAAATATCATCAAGGACATCAACCACCCGAGCCACTGCCTGTTCACCCCGCTATCATCCAGAAGGCGAGGTCAGTACAGGTGCATCAAAGCTGGGACCGAGAGACTGAAAAACAGCTTCTATCTCAAGGCCATCAGACTGTTAAACAGCCACCACTAACATTGAGTGGCTGCTGCCAACACACTGACACTGACTCAACTCCAGCCACTTTAATAATGGGAATTGATGGGAAATGATGTAAATATATCACTAGCCACTTTAAACAATGCTACCTTATATAATGTTACTTACCCTACATTATTCATCTCATATGCATACGTATATACTGTACTCTATATCATCGACTGTATCCTTATGTAATACATGTATCACTAGCCACTTTAACTTCTTGCTCCTACTTGAGACGCAGATGTCTCAAGTAGACACCTGGAAATGCAAATGCGCTACGCTAAATGCTAAATGTACTCGTTAAAACTCAAACCTTTATCAAAATTCACATGCAGGGTATTGAATTAAAGCTACACTCGTTGTGAACCTAGCCAACAAGACAGATTTTTAAAATGCATTTCGGCGAAAGCATGAGAAGCTATTATCTGATAGCATGCAACACCCCAAAATGCCTAAATGCGATGTAAACAAAGATATAGCTTAGCCGGCGCTACACAAAACGCAGAAATAAAATATAAAACATTCATTACCTTTGACGAGCTTCTTTCTTGGCACTCCTATATGCCCCATAAACATCACTATTGGGTCTTTTTTTCGTTTAAATCGGTCCATATATACCCAAAATAGCTTTCTATGGAAGCTGTGTCATTCAGAAAAAAACATTGTTTTTAAACGCTGCATCATTTTTTTAAATTAAAAAAGTTGATGATAAACTTTCACAAAACACTTCGAAATACTTTTGTAATCCAACTTTAGGTATTAGTAAACGTTTATAATCTATCAAAATGATTACAGGGCGATGTATATTCAATAGCTCCTTGTTTTCAAATCAATGGCTGCCAATGTGCACATTCAAAACATCCTGGTGGAGACCGGAAGAAATGGAATCCAGTTAGTTGGATTTACCAAGAAAAAACTCCCTTGAAAATGACGACAATGGCGACATCGTGTGGAATCTGTAGGAATTGCATGCAGGTCAATAATTAATTTTGTGCCCTTTTAACAACCCATGAAAGTGACGCATGGAAATAATTTTTAGCTTTCAGAGAGCAGTTTTTCTTGCGCTTTTCAATGAAACACACGATCTGTTATAGTCACAGCCGTGATTTAACCAGTTTTAGAAACTTCAGAGTGTTTTCTATCTACACATACTAATCATATGCATATACTATATTCCTGGCATGAGTAGCAGGACGCTGAACAGTTGCGCGATTTTTAACAGAATGTTCGAAAAAGGAGGGGGTAGACTTAAGAGGTTTTAACTATGCCACTTTGTTTACATACTCATCTCATATGTATATACTGTACTCGATACCATCTACTGTATCTTGCCTATGCTGCTCTGTACCATCACTCATTCATATATCCTTATGTACATATTCTTTATCCCCTTACACTGTGTATAAGACAGTAGTTTTGGAATTGTTAGTTAGATTACTTGTTGGTTATTACTGCATTGTCGGAACTAGAAGCACAAGCATTTCGCTACACTCGCAGTAACATCTGCTAACCATGTGTATGTGACAAATAAAATTTGATTTGATTTGACATTATTATAGGATAAACTACAGTCAGAGAGATAGAGGAGTACACTGGCCACATAACACATTATTATAGGATAAACTACATTCAGAGAGATAGAGGAGTACACAGGCCTTATAACACATTATTATAGGATAAACTACATTCAGAGAGATAGAGGGGTACACTGGCCACATAACACATTATTATAGGATAAACTACATTCAGAGAGATAGAGGAGTACACAGGCCTTATAACACATTATTATAGGAAAAACTACATTCAGAGAGATAGAGGGGTACACAGACCTCATAACACATTATTATAGGATAAACTACATTCAGAGAGATAGAGGGGTACACAGGCCTTATAACACATTATTATAGGATAAACTACAGTCAGAGAGATAGAGGAGTACACTGGCCTTATAACACATTATTATAGGATAAACTACATTCAGAGAGATAGAGGGGTACACTGGCCTTATAACACATTATTATATAAACTACATTCAGAGAGATAGAGGAGTACACTGGCCACATAACACACTATTATAGGATAAACTACATTCAGAGAGATAGAGGAGTACACTGGCCACATAACACATTATTACAGGATAAACTACATTCAGACAGATAGAGGAGTACACTGGCCTTATAACACATTATTATAGGATAAACTACATTCAGAGAGATAGAGGGGTACACTGGCCTTATAACACATTATTATAGGATAAACTACATTCAGAGAGATAGAGGGGTACACTGGCCTTATAACACATTATTATATAAACTACATTCAGAGAGATAGAGGAGTACACTGGCCACATAACACATTATTATAGGATAAACTACATTCAGAGAGATAGAGGGGTACACTGGCCTTATAACACATTATTATAGGATAAACTACATTCAGAGAGATAGAGGGGTACACAGGCCTCATAACACATTATTATAGGATAAACTACACTCAGAGAGATAGAGGGGTACACAGGCCTCATAACACATTATTATAGGATAAACTACATTCAGAGAGATAGAGGGGTACACAGCCACATAACACATTATTATAGGATAAACTACATTCAGAGAGATAGAGGGGTACACAGGCCTCATAACACATTATTATAGGATAAACTACATTCAGAGAGATAGAGGGGTACACAGGCCTCATAACACATTATTATAGGATAAACTACATTCAGAGAGATAGAGGGGTACACTGCCACATAACACATTATTATAGGATAAACTACATTCAGAGAGATAGAGGGGTACACTGGCCACATAACACATTATTATAGGATAAACTACATTCAGAGAGATAGAGGAGTACACTGGCCACATAACACATTATTATAGGATAAACTACATTCAGACAGATAGAGGAGTACACTGGCCTCATAACACATTATTATAGGATAAACTACATTCAGAGAGATAGAGGGGTACACTGGACTTATAACACATTATTATAGGATAAACTACAGTCAGAGAGATAGAGGAGTACACAGGCCTCATAACACATTATTATAGGATAAACTACATTCAGAGAGATAGAGGGGTACACTGGTCACATAACACATTACTATAGGATAAACTACATTCAGACAGATAGAGGAGTACACTGGCCACATAACACATTATTATAGGAGAAACTACATTCAGAGAGATAGAGGGGTACACAGGCCTCATAACACATTATTATAGGATAAACTACATTCAGAGAGATAGAGGGGTACACAGGCCTCATAACACATTATTATAGGATAAACTACATTCAGACAGATAGAGGAGTACACTGGCCACATAACACATTATTATAGGATAAACTACATTCAGAGAGATAGAGGGGTACACTGGCCTTATAACACATTATTATAGGATAAACTACAGTCAGAGAGATAGAGGAGTACACTGGTCTCATAACACATTATTTATTATAGGATAAACTACATTCAGAGAGATAGAGGGGTACACTGGTCTCATAACACATTATTATAGGATAAACTACATTCAGAGAGATAGAGGGGTACACTGGCCTTATAACACATTATTATAACACAGGTATAAAAACAACGCCTATCCCCTTTCGCCTCGTCCATACACCTATAACAGGGTTCCCAAACTCGCGGCCCGCATCCCGAATTTGGTCCGCGTGTGGTTTTATTTGGTCCCCCAAGTCAACAAATGATTTGTAATTCTGTTACTACCCCCCGACCATCCGCTCAAGAACAAATCAACCTGAGGCTGAATATAGTTGATGATCCCTGACCTTTAACCTGTCTGACCCTAGATATGGGTTAGCACCTTATGTAATCTGCTGAATGGGCTACAACACAGTGTAAACACCAGCCACGTGTCCCCTGCTACGCATCTCTTCATCACACAAAGTGAGTTAGCCCAAAAACTGCTGTGTCGGCTGATTGAATAAGTGAAATGTTAATCTGCCTTAGACACAGCACCTTCTCATTTCAGAGTTTATCAGCAGAAAAGGGGGAGCGAGCAATGCAACACACACTCCCCTCTTCAAGTCTCTGGATTAGCTACCTGATCAAAGAACGGCAGGCTTTGAAACATCTGATCAAAAGACAGAAATTAGTCTGAGAAAATAAAACACACTTCACCATTTGCATGTGAATATAGGTGGACAGACACCATTGGCCCTGGTTCAAGTCATAAAGATGACAGATAAAGAAGAAGTAGAGTAGGGAGTGAGATTGTTTCTGCTACCATGACAACCAGGATGTACCAGCGTTCCCCGTGGGACCTGAGGAGGTGCAGCGGGACACTTCCACCAAAAATCACCCCCCTGTCCCACTCGCTCACAGTGTGTGTGTGTGTGTATGTGTGTGTGTGTATGTGCATGTGCATGTGCTGGTATGTGTGTGTGTGTGTGTGTATGTGTGTGTGTGTGCCGGTATGCGTGTGTGTATGTGTTTGTGTGTGTGTGTGTGTGTGTGTGTGTGTGTGTGTGTGCAGGACACGTTCCAGAAACAACAGCCCCCTGTTTAGCTCTCAGAGGGCCTGCCAGAAAAAGAGCTGTAATACCCAGGGGGTGTCTGTGACTGTGACCATGTGTCAGTCTGTGTCTATGAGGAAGACAAAGGGCGAAGACAAAGAGAAAAAACATTGTTTGTATGTTTGTGTGTGCACATGCTTGTCAATGTTGCGTGCGTGCATCCGTGCTTCAGTGTGTTCTGTGTGTCACTAAATCACTCTGGGTAAGAGCGCCTGCAAAATGAATAAAATGTAATTGTGGGTAAGTGCGTGCCTGTATGTGTGTGTGTGTGTGTGTGTGTGTGTGTGTGTGTGTGTGTGTCTACTAAACAATGTATGTCTGTGACTGCTGTGGTTAAGAGCCCATAACTCTGTCTGTGACTGCTGTGGTTAAGAGCCCATAACTCTGTCTGCGACTGATGCGACACCCAGCGTTTAACTGGTTGCCCCGGAGGCAGCAGCATAGGCCAGGGAACGCTTGAACATACACAGCCAACAAACACACACACACACACACACACACACACACACACACACACACACACACACACACACACACACACACACACACACACACACACAGCAACACACACACATGCACACACACTAAGTTAAGCTACAGCAACCTACACACACACTGAGGAACAACACAAACACATGCGCAGTGCTACACACACGTACATTCTCATGCAGAGCTATAGTCGTACAACAGTGAAACACACAGAAACAGCAAGCCTGACCTTCCAACCAGGAAGAAAAACCACCTTACGAGGTACTTAACTTCAATATATCATGACCTCTGAACCAGAGGGCCTCAGTCATGTGACCTCACTGTAATACATCAATCATCAGCCATCCAATCAATCAAATGTTATTTGTAATGGTAGCATGCAGTGTGCCAAGTCTCAGTGCTCCTCTCCTCTCTGGCGACAGCTGTCTCAGTGCTCCTCTCCTCTCTGGCGACAGCTGTCTCAGTGCTCCTCTCCTCTCTGGCGACAGCTGTTTCAGTGCTCATCTCCTCTCTGGTGACAGCTGTCTCAGTGCTCCTCTCCTCTCTGGCGACAGCTGTCTCAGTGCTCCTCTCCTCTCTGGCGACAGCTGTCTCAGTGCTCCTCTCCTCTCTGGCGACAGCTGTCTCAGTGCTCCTCTCCTCTCTGGCGACAGCTGGCTCAGTGCTCCTCTCCTCTCTGGCGACAGCTGCTCCTCTCCTCTCTGGCGACAGCTGTCTCAGTGCTCCTCTCCCCTCTGGCGACAGCTGTCTCAGTGCTCCTCTCCCCTCTGGCGACAGCTGTCTCAGTGCTCCTCTCCTCTCTAGCGACAGCTGTCTCAGTGCTCCTCTCCTCTCTAGCGACAGCTGTCTCAGTGCTCCTCTCCCCTCTGGCGACAGCTGTCTCAGTGCTCCTCTCCTCTCTAGCGACAGCTGTCTCAGTGCTCCTCTCCTCTCTAGCGACAGCTGTCTCAGTGCTCCTCTCCTCTCTAGCGACAGCTGTCTCAGTGCTCCTCTCCTCTCTAGCGACAGCTGTCTCAGTGCTCCTCTCCTCTCTAGTGACAGCTGTCTCAGTGCTCCTCTCCTCTCTGGCGACAGCTGTCTCAGTGCTCCTCTCCTCTCTGACGACAGCTGTCTCAGTGCTCCTCTCCTCTCTGACGACAGCTGTCACAGTGCTCCTCTCCTCTCTAGCGACAGCTGTCTCAGTGCTCCTCTCCTCTCTAGCGACAGCTGTCTCAGTGCTCCTCTCCTCTCTGGCGACAGCTGTCTCAGTGCTCCTCTCCTCTCTGGCGACAGCTGTCTCAGTGCTCCTCTCCTCTCTGACGACAGCTGTCTCAGGGCTCCTCTCCTCTCTGCGGACAGCTGCTCCTCTCCTCTCTGGCGACAGCTGTCTCAGTGCTCCTCTCCTCTCTAGCGACAGCTGTCTCAGTGCTCCTCTCCTCTCTGGCGACAGCTGTCTCAGTGCTCCTCTCCTCTCTGGCGACAGCTGTCTCAGTGCTCCTCTCCTCTCTAGCGACAGCTGTCTCAGTGCTCCTCTCCTCTCTGGCGACAGCTGTCTCAGTGCTCCTCTCCTCTCTGACGACAGCTGTCTCAGTGCTCCTCTCCTCTCTGGCGACAGCTGTCTCAGTGCTCCTCTCCTCTCTGACGACAGCTGTCTCAGTGCTCCTCTCCTCTCTGACGACAGCTGTCTCAGTGCTCCTCTCCTCTCTGGCGACAGCTGTCTCAGTGCTCCTCTCCTCTCTGGCGACAGCTGTCTCAGTGCTCCTCTCCTCTCTGGCGACAGCTGTCTCAGTGCTCCTCTCCTCTCTAGCGACAGCTGTCTCAGTGCTCCTCTCCTCTCTGGCGACAGCTGTCTCAGTGCTCCTCTCCTCTCTGACGACAGCTGTCTCAGTGCTCGTCTCCTCTCTGGCGACAGCTGTCTCAGTGCTCCTCTCCTCTCTGACGACAGCTGTCTCAGTGCTCCTCTCCTCTCTGACGACAGCTGTCTCAGTGCTCCTCTCCTCTCTGGCGACAGCTGTCTCAGTGCTCCTCTCCTCTCTGACGACAGCTGTCTCAGTGCTCCTCTCCTCTCTGGCGACAGCTGCTGTGGAAAGTAGCTTTGACCTTTTCCCAACAACTATTATGGTCAAGAAGAACTACATACTGTAGCCTACCAATGTCTAATCAATGTCTAATCAATCATTCACGTTTTACTGACCTCTCCAATCATGCCGTTCCACACTCCATCAATCTTCTTCCCGTGCTTTCCATTGGTCACCAGGTAGAGGTCATAGGTGAAACCCACGATTTTGGCCAATCGTTTGAGGATGTCGATGCAGAAGCCCTTACAGCACTGTTTCTTTGGGGGATCCTGGACTGGAATACTGGAGGAAGGAAGGAAGAGGGAGACGAGGCGCAGGAGAGAGAGAGAGAGAGGGGGGAGTGAGTGAGTGAGTGAGTGAGTGAGTGAGTGAGTGAGTGAATGAATGAAATTGAGAGAGTGAGAGAGAGAGTTAGAGAGAGAGAATATATATAACATTTAAAAGATGTTGTTATATTTAAGACAAAGAATGTATCTCTTCCTCAGTCAGGGTCACACTCCATACAGGAAATCACAGTTATGGATTATGCCTTTAAGTGAGAGTCAAATTGTGCTGCCACATGATAATTGTTCTCATCCTTCCTAGAGGTGGTGAACCGTGATGCGTGGACCTCTACTGCAGCTCTATTGTGTTCGTGTCCAATTCAACCCCCATATATCTTCAACTGAATCACATATAACCCACACTCACCACTACACGATCGAGAAGGATGAGAGGTAATGTGGAGAGTGGAGGGTTAACATGTGATTTGTTTGTGTTCAATACACCATGAAAGTGATTATGTCATATGTTGACACCACGTGATCATTACACTGGAGACACATGATATTATGAAGGTCGATCTGTGAAAAACGACAGTTCCATTTTGCTGATGTGTTTGGCTCCAGGGGGGTCTTGTTGCCACTGTACTGTATGTGTGTCACTAGGGGATGATCCGTATTTTACTGTGTCCTCCAAGACCCTGGACAGTCCCCTGATGAAGTGGGTAAGGAATGTATAACATAATTGTCTAATTTGACCCATCACCCCTGCCTTCTGACCTGGCGTTGAGGGGTCGTCGGCAGGGTACAGAGTCTCTGATGCAGGTGTTGGAGGCGGCGTCAGCCAGCTCCACGATGACAAACGGACGTTCCTCCAGAGTGACCACGCGCAGGTGCTGGGCGCCATCAGGCGGTTGGAGGAATGGACCGTAACGCGACCACGCTGGATAAACCAAATCCAACTTACCATTTTCCCACATCCCTACCTGGGAAAGAGAAGGGAGTGGGTTAGACAGGACACACACAAACACACTCCCATCAACCAACCCCTGTCACATCAGTCACAGCTTTCCTGTTTGAAATGGCATTAATACGTGTCACATATCAGTTTGCAAACAATGTAAAAAAAAATATATATATTATTGAGTTAATAAAGCCGCATTATGTTTTCTTCAGTAAGTCAGCTTCAAAATGCAGGTGTTTCAGCCTAGCTTAGTGCTTTCTGTGGTGGTGGGGCAAGCCAGCAGAAAATACGGAGCGTTGTGCCGTGGTTGGCTCAGTGTTCTGTCACTCATAGGAACACTAAGTCACCGCCATGTCTAGAGCTAGAAAATTCTAGCCCCCTGGGTGCTGCCATAGAGTTACATTAGAAGTGCCCATCCAAGAAGGCTCAGGGTCATTGGCCACAGATAAAATGACGTCAAATCACATTATATCTACCGTAGCTTTGATTGGACTGATCATGTCAACATCATACTTTCAAAATCTTAGGTAGCAGTTATCATCATGAATCACGTTGACAATCTACTGGAAAATCCTTTCTTCCAGTTCCCAGTTGTTTTGAAAGCATCCAGCGAATGACAGACTTTGATGACATATGTTGATGACAAAATTTGCCCACGTTGGGCAACGACCTTCCTGTTCAAGTGAACACAGCACAGCAAGGTGAATCCAAAAATGTATTGTATACTGCTGCTTAAATGATGTAATATGCCAGGGAGATATGTACACTGTAGCTAAGAAAGTAATACTAAGTGTATGTTGTGTAGTAAGTTGTTACTAGTCCATGTGCCTCACCCTAATAATTTGGTCTATTTTTACCTATTAATTTCACCTACTGTTTTGACTTGGTGGTGCATATCTAGCCTATAACCTGTTTTTGAGAAATATAATCATTGAATATTGTAAGAGCTATCCTACGGTTCTGACTTGGTGTACAGGGAGAACGCTGTAAGAACGGCCCATGTTCTGAATTCTGATGCTGTTCATTTCAAAAGTGCTGAACAAATAGTTATATTGACTACGTCCGTCCTAGCTCGCTCATTAATGTCATAATCGAAATTACGCATTGCCTCTTATCTGCTTGTCGTCGGCTTATGCCATAGTTTGTACTGTACATCTTAATTGTCAGTAGAAACCACCTTTGTTTAAGCAAGTCAGCCATATCAGCAATATTTTTTTTAAAGGCAGTAAATGAGGCTGAATAAACTGTTTTGCTGCCAGACAAGGCTCCGCCGATTGCCAGGTGTAAAAGTGGTAAGATGTTGGGACAGCTTTATGTAGGCCCTAACAGTTTGTGGGCATCATTTGTCACCGTTATAGTGCAATTCATGTATTGTTCAGTGTTGTGTTGTGTAGTGGCTTTGCTGGCATACATCCCACATTACATCCCCCCCCCCCCCCCCCCACCAAGATTTACATGCTAAAATCGCCAGTGAGAGTGCCATCCAGTTTATTATATTGTACTGTACTATATGTGAACCAGTGAGAGTGCCATCCAGTTTATTATATTGTACTGTACTATATGTGAACCAGTGAGAATGCCATCCAGTTTATTATATTGTACTGTACTATATGTGAACCAGTGAGAATGCCATCCAGTTCATTATATTGTACTGTACTATATGTGAACCAGTGAGAATGCCATCCAGTTTATTATATTGTACTGTACTATATGTGAACCAGTGAGAGTGCCATCCAGTTTATTATATTGTACTGTACTATATGTGAACCAGTGAGAATGCCATCCAGTTTATTATATTGTACTGTACTATATGTGAACCAGTGAGAGTGCCATCCAGTTTATTATATTGTACTGTACTATATGTGAACCAGTTAGAATGCCATCCAGTTTATTATATTGTACTGTACTATATGTGAACCAGTGAGAATGCCATCCAGTTTATTATATTGTACTGTACTATATGTGAACCAGTGAGAATGCCATCCAGTTTATTATATTGTACTGTACTATATGTGAACCAGTGAGAGTGCCATCCAGTTTATTATATTGTACTGTACTATATGTGAACCAGTGAGAGTGCCATCCAGTTTATTATATTGTACTGTACTATATGTGAACCAGTGAGAATGCCATCCAGTTCATTATATTGTACTGTACTATATGTGAACCAGTGAGAGTGCCATCCAGTTTATTATATTGTACTGTACTATATGTGAACCAGTGAGAATGCCATCCAGTTTATTATATTGTACTGTACTATATGTGAACCAGTGAGAATGCCATCCAGTTTATTATATTGTACTGTACTATATGTGAACCAGTGAGAATGCCATCCAGTTTATTATATTGTACTGTACTATATGTGAACCAGTGAGAGTGCCATCCAGTTTATTATATTGTACTGTACTATATGTGAACCAGTGAGAATGCCATCCAGTTTATTATATTGTACTGTATTATATGTGAACCAGTGAGAATGCCATCCAGTTTATTATATTGTACTGTACTATATGTGAACCAGTGAGAGTGCCATCCAGTTTATTATATTGTACTGTACTATATGTGAACCAGTGAGAATGCCATCCAGTTTATTATATTGTACTGTACTATATGTGAACCAGTGAGAATGCCATCCAGTTTATTATATTGTACTGTACTATATGTGAACCAGTGAGAATGCCATCCAGTTTATTATATTGTACTGTACTATATGTGAACCAGTGAGAGTGCCATCCAGATTATTATATTATATTGTACTATATGTGAACCAGTGAGTAAAGAAACAACAGGTCTGACAGCGTTTCAACCACATCCCCCTCAGACGAAACCTACAGTCAACGGACAGGAAGAGAACATTCAGACCCAGGATTCTCTCAAACGCAAACACACACACTCACACACACACACACACACACACACACACACACACACACACACACACACACACACACACACACACACACACACACACACACACCAACCACCAACCACCAACCAAACCAGGGGTATTGAGATAGCGGTAATCCACACACTGCCATAAAGAGTTATTCCAATTTAAGCAACGAGAGACACATAAAGAAGACCTCACACTAGAACTGAACAACAGTGTTCCCCTTCAGACTGAGGTCTTTCAACAGATCTAAAGTCTTTGTCTTGCCACTATTGAGTGCAGTGATCTGGAAAAGGAGTACTGTAGCCTGGGATTGAATATAGTGTACCAAGCTGATGTTCTGACTGAATAACTTTAACTACATAAACCAGCCACTAGATCAGCTGCAGGACAGATATATAAAGATTAAGGTTGAGTTCAATAGGAGAAAACAATTAAATGTCCACAAAACCTATACGCTCCCAAGAAAAACTGTTCCGTGAAGGTGTACATAAAGAAAACATGTCTAAAATAAAATATGATTCTGAAGGAAAAAAGGGCTCAACCATAATCAGCAACGTTCAAAACCCCTTGTGCAGTGTTTCTTTAGTAGAAACAAGCTGTGTCAGCGCTTTTTGGTTTGTTGATAATGTTGAACAACTTTCAGTACCATAGTGAATGCTGCTGTGCTAGCCTAGCAGTGTTGCTCCTACAGAGGACAGGAGAGCAGTGTTAGTGCTGAGTAATGTTTAGCAGTGTTGCTCCTACAGAGGACAGGAGAGCAGTGTTAGTGCTGGGTAATGTTTAGCAGTGTTGCTCCTACAGAGGACAGGAGAGCAGTGTTAGTGCTGAGTAATGTTTAGCAGTGTTGCTCCCACAGAGGACAGGAGAGCAGTGTTAGTGCTGGGTAATGTTTAGCAGTGTTGCTCCTACAGAGGACAGGAGAGCAGTGTTAGTGCTGGGTAATGTTTAGCAGTGTTGCTCCTACAGAGGACAGGAGAGCAGTGTTAGTGCTGGGTAATGTTTAGCAGTGTTGCTCCCACAGAGGACAGGAGAGCAGTGTTAGTGCCGGGTAATGTTTAGCAGTGTTGCTCCTACAGAGGACAGGAGAGCAGTGTTAGTGCTGGGTAATGTTTAGCAGTGTTGCTCCTACAGAGGACAGGAGAGCAGTGTTAGTGCTGGGTAATGTTTAGCAGTGTTGCTCCTACAGAGGACAGGAGAGCAGTGTTAGTGCTGGGTAATGTTTAGCAGTGTTCTGCAGTGTTTCTGTGTTCTAAGCCAGAGCTGGGTGATCCCCTCCCGGGTGCTAGGTAATGTTTAGCAGTGTTCTGCAGTGTTTCTGTGTTCTAAGCCAGAGCTGGGTGCTCCCCTCCCGGGTGCTAGGTAATGTTTAGCAGTGTTCTGCAGTGTTTCTGTGTTCTAAGCCAGAGCTGGGTGCTCCCCTCCCGTGTGCTAGGTAATGGTGCAGTTATTGTAAAGAGAACATTAAATATTCAGTGAGAGCCAACAGCGTGGATGTGCAGAATAGGCATATAGAGGTGTCTTATCCGCTTTGTGTGTGTATGTGTTTTTAGGAATATGCGGGTGTGTATGTGTGTGTGTGAGTGGTGTGTGTGTGTATATGTGTATGTGTGGTGTGTGTGTGTGTGTGTGGTGTGTGTGCGTACTATAATTGTGTATGTATACAGTATGTAGGAATATAGGAATATGTGTGTGTGTATGTGGAGCTGTCTGTGTGTGTGTATGTGTTTGTGTCTCTGTGTGTGTATGTGTGTGTCTTCTCCTGGGTTTGCTCTAAGACTGAGGGGCAGTGCAGAGCTCCTAATTGAAAGGGTTTCAAAGGAAATGGCAGAAGTCAGCATGTTACAACACGCTGAAACTGGACTCTGGTGGACTGTTACAATCAGCAGGAGGTTGAGATCCACCACTGTGTGTGTGTGTGTGTGTGTGTTTTACGAAGAGCATTCTGAGCGTCTCCCTCCTCACTGATAGTGACAGTGGTAAAACCCTGCAGTATTAAACAGAAAACAGCACATCTCCAACAGGTGACAGGGGCTGGTATTATGGGTTTCTGAACAAAACACAGCTTCATAAAATATGCATGACATGTCAGTAGCGATGTAGCGGGCTACGCATACACACAAACACACACACACACACCCCACGGCACGGCGCAGCTACGCTAGCTCCAGGAGCCAGATGCTAATGAGGCAAAGCAGTAGGTGTCATGTCAGGCTAGTTGTCTTTTATGTTCTCTCACGTCCTGCTCAGGTGTTTTCCTTCTAACATCACACACAGGCCACGGCTCAACACGCTGTTGTCTGCCCTTTAAACGAGCCCAACCTACCAACCAATCAGCCATCCAACCAACCAGGGAGGAGAACAGAGAGGCTGTAGGACAGATGTAGGTTTGCATCACTACATGTAGACTACATTGTTACTTAGCTCCTGTCTGCTGAGCAGCAGGAAGCTTGATGTACCTATGGAAACATGTCATGGTTAACACCACTAATATAGGTTGAGGCTAGATGTACCTATGGAATCCTGTCATGGTTAACACCTCTAATATAGGTTGAGGCTAGATGTACCTATGGAATCCTGTCATGGCTAACACCTCTAATATAGGTTGAGGCTAGATGTACCTATGGAATCCTGTCATGGCTAACACCTCTAATATAGGTTGAGGCTAGATGTACCTATGGAATCCTGTCATGGCTAACACCTCTAATATAGGTTGAGGCTAGATGTACCTATGGAAACCTGCCATGGCTAACACCTCTAATATAGGTTGAGGCTAGATGTACCTATGGAATCCTGTCATGGCTAACACCTCTAATATAGGTTGAGGCTAGATGTACCTATGGAAACCTGCCATGGCTAACACCTCTAATATAGGTTGAGGCTAGATGTACCTATGGAATCCTGTCATGGTTAACACCTCTAATATAGGTTGAGGCTAGATGTACCTATGGAATCCTGTCATGGCTAACACCTCTAATATAGGTTGAGGCTAGATGTACCTATGGAATCCTGTCATGGCTAACACCTCTAATATAGATGGAGGTGTGCAACACACTCACACTAATTACCTACTGAACATACTTGTTTATTAGCAGGCACTGAGGCAAGCAGCACCAGACAGACAGACAGACAGACAGACAGACAGACAGACAGACAGACACAGTCTCCAGGAGCTGGGATCAGCTGCCATTTAAATGAGACTTTAAATGAGACTCCAACAACCAGACCAGATCAGCTCCTACTGTAAAGCCTGTGTTTGAAGTTTTTACCAACCAAAGACCATCATCCAAGCACACTGCAGCATACCAGGACACAAACAGATATAAATGGAGACTGACTGACAACTAGTGTATGGAGATTGTACAGTGCTTATGGAGAAATCGGATGTCATTGTTTGAGAATAAAGGGAGAAGTTCAGCTGTCGAGAGGAGAAGCTCAGACATAGGAAGCAGAGAAAACTGAAACTAGAAGAAAATAACAACCATGGATAACGTGTGTGTGTTTGTGTGTGTGTGTGTGCGTATGCGCGTGCGTGTTGGCTATATTGAACGTCAGCGAGGAGATGCTAAAACTCAAAGAGACAAGAGAAAGTCAACACACGCAGCAGGAAGAAAGAAAGAGGCCAAACGATCAGCGGTCAGTCTCGTGCCCACCTCAGGCACGGATAACCACAGTGAACTTTACATGAACACAAACCTCTGTGACCTGCCCTTGCTTGCTGTTAAGTTTATATTGTGCTTGTTGACAAGGTTTGGCCAGTTCAAGACACTCTAAATTATTTTCTGTTGTACTAATCACCTGGACAGCAAAACAACAGGAAATTGAAAAGATAATATCTGCAAATCTGCAACCAAATGGCCCTAAATGGAGCCATGCCTGCCACTGCACAACAACAAGAAGTGATGCCTGTCACAGTCACAACAACAGGAAGTGATGCCTGTCACTGCACAACAACAGGAAGTGATGCCTGTCACAGTCACAACAATAGAAGTGATGTAAGGTCCTTACATCCTCCCAGCCTTTTCCAGGTGTATAGGAGATGACTTCTAGGACGGGGTTGGCCAGGTAACCGTCACTGTCGAAAGAGTAGTCTCTGCCACCCAACGTGATGTTGCTGAAATACCTGACATTGGGAGACAGGGGGCGGGGTGAGGGGGAGTGAGAAAGAGAGTCAGACGGTGCAGTGAGTGAGACTTCTGGGCCACAGATTAACTGATTTCGCATCTTAAAAAAAATATGAAAGTTCAAAATGTTTGTTTTTTCTCTGTAATTCTACTAGCCACCTAAACATTTTATGAAGTTGGCTTTAGCCCAGATAGGTTCCCAATCTCATAACTAGCTCCCAATAAGCCATTTCAGGCTGTTCATCAAGTTAAGCTAGCTTACCTAACTATCTTGGCTGGCACGCCTGCTGGCAAGGTTGATAGACTTTAGAAAAGCAAGCAATTACTAAATGTACTGAATAACCCTCACATTCCTTTCAATTTAAGCAAAGATGCATAGAAGCATACTTAGTTTCTTAAAGAAAACCCCATTCAGAAGGATACAGACAGTTCAAGAGGTATGCTTAGATACTGTATGCATACATATATACAGTTGAAGTCAGAAGTTTACATACTCCTTAGCCAAATACATTTAAACTCAGTTTTTCACAATTCCTGACATTTAATCCTAGTAAAAATTCCCTGTCTTAGGTCAGTTAGGATCACCACTATATTTTAAGAATGTGAAATGTCAGAATAATAGTAGAGAGAATGATTTATTTCAGCTTTTATTTTTTCCATCACATTCCCAGTCTGTCAGAAGTTTACATACACTCAATTAGTATTTGGCAGCATTGCCTTTAAATTGTTTAACTTGGGTCAAACGTTTCGGGTAGCCTTTCACAAGCTTTCCACAATACGTTGGGGGAATTTTGGCCCATTCCTCCTGACAGAGCTGGTGTAACTGAGTCAGGTTTGTAGGCCTCCTTGCTCGCGCACGCTTTTTCAGTTCTGCCCACACATTTTGTGTAGGATTGAGGTCAGGGCTTTGTGATGGCCACTCCAATACCTTGACTTTGTTGTCCTTAAGCCATTTTGCCACAACTTTAGAAGTATGCTTGGGGTCATTGTCCATTTGGAAGACCCATCTGCAACCAAGCTAAATAATAACACATAACACATCATTTCCTTCTTCATGAAGCCATCTATTTTGTGAAGTGCACCAGCCCCTCCTGCAGCAAAGCACCCCCACAACAGTTGGGATGGTGTTCTTCAGCTTGCAAGTGTCCTCCTTTTTCCTCCAAACACAACGATGGTCAATATGGCCAAACTGTTCTATTTTTGTTTCATCAGACCAGAGGACATTTCTCCAGTACGATCTTTGTCCCCATGTGCAGTTGCAAACCATAGTCTGTCTTTTGAGCAGCGGCTTATCCTTGCTGAGCGACCTTTCAGGTTATGTCGATATAGGACTTGTTTTACTGTGGGTTTAGATAATTTTGTACCTGTTTCCTCCAGCATCTTCACAAGGTCCTTTGCTGTTGTCCTTTGCTGTTGTTCATCTCTAGGAGACAGAACACGTCTCCTTCCTGAGCGGTATGATGGCTGCGTGGTCCCATGGTGTTTAAACTTGCATACTATTGTTTGTACAAATGAACGTGGCACCTTCAGGCATTTGGAAATTGCTCCCAAGGATGAACCAGACTTGTGGAGGTCTACAATTTATTTTCTGAGGTCTTGGCAGATTTCTTTGGATTTTCCCATGATGTCAAGCAAAGAGGCACTGAATTTGAAGGTAGGCCTTGAAATGCATCCACAGGTACACCTCCAATTGACTCAAATGATGTCAATTAGCCTATCAGAACTTCTAAAGCCATGGAATTTGGAATTTGGAATTTTCCAAGCTGTTTAAAGGCACAGTCAACTTAGTGTATGTAAACTTCTGACCCACTGGAATTGTGATACAGTGAATTATAAGTGAAATAATCTGTCTGTAAACAATTGTTGGAAACATTACTTTTGTCATGCAGAAAGTAGATGTCCTATCCGACTTGCAAAAACTATTATTTGTTAACCAGAAATTTGTGGAGTGGTTGAAAAATGAGTTTTAATGACTCCAACCTAAATGTTTGTACACTTCTGACTTCAACTGTATATATATATATATTACTGCCAGACCACAATTTGTCAGACATTACCAAACATCAGAGTGGTCAGTGTGGATCTTTGAAGTGACACACCTGTGTCCCCGAGGGCCTTGCGCAATCTCAACGTATTTTGTTAATAAGACAAGACAGTTTTTATGACCGTTGCGTCATCATGTCATCCCAGTGTATTTAGATCTATGACAATAGATCATCAGAGAGTACGTAAGGTGCTATCTGTCATCGGTTGCTTTTCCTGTTCTTTATCTTCTCCATTTGGCTGTATCTTCTATTTGCATACCTAATCCCCTTTAAAAAAAGAGTGATTTACAGGAGCAATTAGGTTAAAGTGCCATTTTCAAGGGCACATATTTTTCCCCTAGTTGGCTTGGGGATTTGATCCTGCAAGCTTTTGGTTATTGGCCCAATGCTCTTAACCACTAGGCTACATGCTGCCCTACGCAGGGCTTGTCCTCTTCACCCTCACCCCAACCACCTCCCATGCTCCCCCTTTTCCTCTCTCCATCCATCCCTCCTCCCCCCTCACCTCATCCTGCCCCGCACCCTGTGTGTTTGATTGGATTCCGTCATGCAGTTGGTGACAAAGTTTGGCCCTCCGGAGGCCCCATAGTCGCGGCGCAGTGCCACCGCCCCATGGGTCAGTATGGACACGCCCCGGGCGATCCTCATGCGGGGCTTGTCCTTCCAGCCCTGCGGACGCACGGCGAACAGGGCCCTGGGGAGACCCTCCATGCCAAGGCCGGACAGGGCTGGCCCCACAGCGAACCACATGTGAGAGGGTCCAGCCTGACCCGCGGCCCAGGCTGCTTTAAACACCAGCTCAGCCTCCTCCTGGGAACAGTAGAGCAGACGTACCTGGTGGAGGGGAATACAGGGGAGGAGGAGAGGGGAGATACATGGGTACATTGTGAGATAAGGGGAGACAGGGAGAGAGAGAGACAGAAGGCTGGAGAGAGAGAGGGAGAGGGGCAGAACAGCAGACTACCTGGAGGAGTAGAATACAGGGGAGGAGGGGGAGACAGACATATACAATAGTGATATACGTAAGGGTCAAGGGAGACAGATAGGAGGAAGGGGATGGAGAGACAGAGGTTGCAAGAGGAGGGGAAGAGGAGTGGAGAGATATACAGGTTATGTAGTGAGATTAGGGCCATGGGATATGGAGGGAGGCACAGAGAGAGAGAGAGAGAGAGAGAGAGAGAGAGAGAGAGAGAGAGAGAGAGAGAGAGGGAAGGAAGGAAGGAGCAACAAGACAAGACTATACTAACTAGTGAGGCGAGGGTTAAAGGATAGAAGCTGAAGGAGGACAGGAGGGAGAGATGGCAGGAGGAGTAAGGGGGAGGGGGAAGACAGGAGGAGTAAGGAGGAGGGGGAGAAGGTGGGAGAAGGCAGAAGGAGTATGGAGGAGGGGGAAGTCAGGAGGAGTAAGGAGGAGGGGGAGAAGACAGGAGGAGGAAGGAGGAGGGGGAGAAGACAGGAGGAGTAAGGAGGAGGGGGAGAAGACAGGAGGGGTAAGGAGGGGGGAGAAGACAAGGAGGATGGGGAAGAGGAGGAGTAAGGAGGATGGGGAAGACAGGAGGGGTAAGGAGGATGGGGAGAGACAGGGGGAGTAAGGAGGAGGGGGAGAAGACAGGGGGGGTAAGGAGGATGGAGAAGACAGGAGGAGTAAGGAGGATGGGGAGAAGACAGGAGGAGTAAGGAGGAGGGGGAGAAGACAGGAGGAGTAAGGAGGAGGGGGAGAAGACAGGAGGAGACAGGAGGAGTAAGGAGGATGGGGAGAAGAAAGGAGGAGTAAGGAGGAGGGGGAGAAGACAGGAGGAGTAAGGAGGATGGGGAAGAGGAGGAGTAAGGAGGATGGGGAGAGACAGGGGGAGTAAGGAGGAGGGGGAGAAGACAGGAGAAGACAGGGGGGGTAAGGAGGATGGAGAAGACAGGAGGAGTAAGGAGGATGGGGAGAAGGGAGGAGGGAGGAAGAAGAAGGAGGAGTAAGGAGGATGGGGAAGACAGGAGGAGTAAGACATGAGGAGTAAGGGGAGAAGACAGGAGGGGTAAGGAGGATGGGGAAGACAGGAGGAGTAAGGGAGAAGACAGGGGGAGTAAGGAGGAGGGGGAGAAGACAGGAGAAGACAGTGGGGGTAAGGAGGATGCGGAAGACAGGAGGAGTAAGGAGGATGGGGAAGACAGGAGGAGTAAGGAGGAGGGGGAGAAGACAGGAGGAGTAAGGAAGATGGGGAAGACAGGAGGAGTATGGAGGATGGGGAGAAGAAAGGGGGAGTAAGGAGGAGGGGGAGAAGACAGGAGGAGTAAGGAGGATGGGGAAGACAGAAGGAGTAATGAGGATGGGGAAGACAGGAGGGGTAAGGAGGATGGGGAGAAGACAGGGGGAGTAAGGAGGAGGGGGAGAAGACAGGAGGAGGGGGAGAAGACAGGAGAAGACAGGGGGGTAAGGAGGATGGGGAAGACAGGAGGAGTAAGCTGGATGGGGAGAAGACAGGAGGAGTAAGGAGGAGGGGGAGAAGACAGGAGGAGTAAGGAGGAGGGGGAGAAGACAGGAGGAGTAAGGAGGAGGGGGAGAAGACAAGAGGAGTAAGGAGGAGGGGGGAAGACAGGAGGAGTAAGGAGGATGGGGAAGACAGGAGGGGTAAGGAGGATGGGGAGAAGAGAGAGGGAGTAAGGAGGAGGGGGAGAAGACAGGAGTAGTAAGGAGGAGGGGGAGAAGACAGGAGAAGACAGGGGGGTAAGGAGGATGGGGAAGACAGGAGGAGTAAGGAGGATGGGGAGAAGACAGGAGGAGTAAGGAGGAGGGGAGAAGACAGGAGGAGTAATTAGGAGGAGAAGACAGGAGGAGTAAGGAGAGGGGGAGAAGACAGGAGGAGTAAGGAGGAGGGGGAGAAGACAGGAGGAGTAAGGAGGAGGAGGGGGGGAAGACAGGAGGAGTAAGGAGGATGGGGAGAAGAGAGAGGGAGTAAGGAGGAGGGGGAGAAGACAGGAGTAGTAAGGAGGAGGGGGAGAAGACAGGAGAAGACAGGGGGGTAAGGAGGATGGGGAAGACAGGAGGAGTAAGGAGGATGGGGAGAAGACAGGAGGAGTAAGGAGGAGGGGAGAAGACAGGAGGAGTAAGGAGGAGGGGGAGAAGACAGGAGGAGTAAGGAGGAGGGTGGGAAGACAGGAGGAGTAAGGAGGAGGGGGAGAAGACAGGAGGAGTAAAGGGGAGGGGGAGAAGAAAGGAGGAGTAAGGAGGATGGGGAAGACAGGAGGAGTAAGGAGGAGGGGGAGAAGACAGGAGGTGTAAGGAGGAGGGGGAGAAGACAGGAGGAGTAAGGAGGAGGGGGAGAAGACAGGAGTAGTAAGGAGGAGGGGGAGAAGACAGGAGAAGACAGGGGGGTAAGGAGGATGGGGAAGACAGGAGGAGTAAGGAGGATGGGGAGAAGACAGGAGGAGTAAGGAGGAGGGGAGAAGACAGGAGGAGTAAGGAGGAGGGGGAGAAGACAGGAGGAGTAAGGAGGAGGGGGGGAAGACAGGAGGAGTAAGGAGGAGGGGGAGAAGACAGGAGGAGTAAGGAGGAGGGGGGAAGACAGGAGGAGTAAGGAGGATGGGGAAGACAGGAGGAGTAAGGAGGAGGGGGAGAAGACAGGAGGTGTAAGGAGGAGGGGGAGAAGACAGGAGGAGTAAGGAGTAGGGGGAGAAGACAGGAGGAGTAAGGAGGAGGGGGAGAAGACAGGAGGAGTAAGGAGGAGGGGGGGAGAAGACAGGAGGAGTAAGGAGGAGGGGGAGAAGACAGGGGGAGTAAGGAGGAGGGGGAGAAGACAGGATGAGTAAAGGAGGGGGAGAAGACAGGAGGAGTAAGGGGAGGGGGAGAAGACAGGAGGAGTAAGGGGAGGGGGAGAAGACAGGAGGAGTAGGGAGGAGGGGGAGAAGACAGGAGGAGTAAGGAGGAGGGGGAGAAGACAGGAGGAGTAAGGGGGAGGGGGAGAAGACAGGAGAAGACAGGAGGGGTAAGAAGGATGGGGAAGACAGGAGGAGTAAGGAGGAGGGGGAGAAGACAGGAGAAGGCAGGAGGAGTAAGGAGAGAAGTAAGAGCTTATGTTACTGCTGTGTTTATGAGCATACTAATGACAGACAGTGGGAGATGACACATATGTGTTAATGAGTTTGAGCATGACGAAGGAGGGAGACAATATGATAGTGGGGGTAGAGAGAGAGACAGAGGGATGGGGAGAATGAGAGAAGGGAGGGGGTCTAAAGAGCAAACACACCTGAGGGAAAATGGGAGAGGTTAAACGCTGACATATGTAATTAAAAGCAGCAGAGTCTTGGGAGATAGGGAGGGAGGGGGAGAGAGGGGGGAGAGAGGGAGAGAGAGAATGGAGTATAGTATTGAGAAGGGAAGTATCAAGCAGATTAGTCACTCGTGGGAGAAAAGGGGGGATGAGAGAGGGAAGTGATGGGGGATGGGGGAGAAGAGAAAAAAGAGGCAGACATATTTTGGTAAAATCAGGCCCTGGGGAGATAAGATATATAGTAACAGCAGGGGTGTAGGGAGAGAGAGAGAAGGAGAGAAAGAGAGAGCGATAGGGAGGGATGGATGGAGAGAGAGAGAAGGAGAGAAAGAGAGAGCGATAGGGAGGGATGGATGGAGAGAGAGAGAAGGAGAGAAAGAGAGAGTGAAAGGGAGGGATGGATGGAGAGAGAGAGAAGGAGAGAAAGAGAGAGCGAAAGGGAGGGATGGATGGAGAGAGAGAGAAGGAGAGAAAGAGAGAGCGATAGGGAGGGATGGATGGAGAGAGAGAAGGAGAGAAAGAGAGAGCGATAGGGAGGGATGGATGGATGGGGAGAGAGAAGGAGAGAAAGAGAGAGCGATAGGGAGGGATGGATGGATGGGGAGAGAGAAGGAGAGAAAGAGAGAGCGATAGAGAGGGATGGATGGATGGGGAGAGAGAGAGCAATAGGGAGGGATGGATGGAGAGAGAGAGAAGGAGAGAAAGAGAGAGCGATAGGGAGGGATGGATGGAGAGAGAGAGAAGGAGAGAAAGAGAGAGCGATAGGGAGGGATGGATGGAGAGAGAGAGAAGGAGAGAAAGAGAGAGCGATAGGGAGGGATGGATGGAGAGAGAGAAGAGAGAAAGAGAGAGCGAAAGGGAGGGATGGATGGAGAGAGAGAGAAGGAGAGAAAGAGAGAGCGATAGGGAGGGATGGATGGAGAGAGAGAAGGAGAGAAAGCGAGAGCGATAGGGAGGGATGGATGGAGAGAGAGAGAAGGAGAGAAAGAGAGAGCGATAGGGAGGGATGGATGGAGAGAGAGAGAAGAGAGAAAGAGAGAGCGAAAGGGAGGGATGGATGGAGAGAGAGAGAAGGAGAGAAAGAGAGAGCAATAGGGAGGGATGGATGGAGAGAGAGAGGGAGGACGAGAGCACAGTAGATCACTCCAACAATGCCACAATTGCCGAGGAAGGGAGAAACAGGGTGGAGAAGGTTTTAAGGGGGTGAGATAGGGGAAACACGGTTAAGTGAAATGCTGACAGATACTGGGAGAGAAAGGGGAGAGGAGGACTAGCAGAATGGGAGAAAGGGGAGGGGTTTAGTATAGGGTAGAATAGATAAGGACAGAGGAAGGAAAAATAGTTATATAGAGAGGCAGGGATGAAGGGAGTGGAGGAGACAGAGAATTGAGAATTTTGAGAATTGTGCCTTCATTGAATTTTGAACTGTAATGGCTTGGCAAAACAATCCAGCCCGGATGCCAATAAACCTCCAGTGAATTGGAGAGAGAGAGAGAGAGAGAGAGGGAGAGAGAGAGAGAGGGAGAGAGAGAGAGAGAGGGAGAGAGAGAGAGAGAGAGAGAGAGAGAGAGAGGGGGGCGAGAGAGAGAGAGAGGGGTGAGAGAGAGAGAGAGAGAGAGAGAGAGAGAGAGAGAGAGAGAGAGGGAGAGAGAGGGGGGCGAGAGAGAGAGAGAGGGGTGAGAGAGAGAGAGAGAGAGAGAGAGAGAGAGAGAGAGAGAGAGAGAGAGAGAGAGATGGAGAGGAAGAGAGAGAGCAAAATTGATATAAAGACAAATAAGCAGAGGCAGAAGCAGAAAGAGAGGGGGAGAAAGAGAGAGCTATTTAAGTGGAAATGGATCCTGTGCACCTGCGTTAGCCCCACACACTGTTGAATACACATTGAGAGAGAACAGCAGGAAAAAAGAGGGACAGAAGCAGATAGAGTCTTTAATGCAAACACACACTGTCACTGAGCAGACAGACACAAGCACTGATTATCACTGGGAGAGCGAGAAAGAGAGGGGAAAGACAGCGAGAAAAGGAGAGAGAGTGGGTGAAGAGAGAGGGGAAGGCAGAGGAGGGATGAGAGAGCAATAAGGGAGGGGAGAGAAGCAGAGAAAAGGGGAGTGTTAGGGTTAATGCACTGCGCATAGGCAGCCCGCTGCAGGCACTATGTTATATTAACAGTGACACCAGCCGAGAGGAGCCTAAGGAATCCAATCCAATACACACACACACACACACACACACACACACACACACACACACACACACACACACACACACACACACACACACACACACACACACACACACACACACACACACACACACACACACACACACACACACACACACACACACACACACACACACACACACACACACACACACACACACACACGCACACAGGGAGACAGAGCTGCAGTGGCCATGCTGAGACATTTGAGACACTGAGACCCAGACTGAACCAACCCAACAGAGAGCAGTGTAGTGTTCAGTATGTCTACAGGCAAAGAGACATGCTGCGGAGAGAGGGAGAATGAAGGAGGGAGGGAGGAATTCAGCTTGAGAGACAGTTTTGAAAAGAAAGGAAAATAGAATGAAGGAGCAAAGGGAGAGAGAAAGAACGGGCACACACTAGTCATGAAGGAATGGAGTGATGAGAAGAACAGAGGGATAGAGGAGAGAGAGGAGAGAGAGCCACAGGGACAGAGGGAGAGAGGAAGAAGGAGGAGGAACCCAGCCAACCCAGCCAGCCACATGGAGTCTCATGGCCACTCAGTAACACTTCCTCCCTCTTTTCTCCCCCTCCCCCCCTCCCTCCCCCCTGTCTCACCTGCGCCTCGTTCTCCTTGAGCAGCCTGCGCGTGCGTGCCCCTCCCGGGTCGTCCGTCACGTTCAGCATGACCACGCTCTTCTTCTCCCAGCCGATGAACGAGCCGTCCGTCAGGCCGTCCACCACCGACAGGAAGTCCTGGTAGCCATGGTGACGGGTGGACACCACTGAGAAGGTGGTCCAGTCGTACTCCTCTAGTATTTTGAAGATGACCTCCAGCTGGAGGCTGGTGGATGAGCTGAACTGGAGGAAGATGGAGCCTGACTCCTGCAGTAGAGGAGCACACCTTAAAGTTCTATAGACACAGGCAAGCACACGGGACAGAACGCTGCCAAACAGGAAGCACAACATCAGCTTTCCTCTAGGAGGTCTAGGAGTAGAGCACCTTCTCCACTTCAAAACAGCTCAACACGTTGCTGTTGATTTTTTATCACTGAACGGGATCCCTGTAATACCTCCGTTTCACAGCGTTGTCTCCCGTTTTACACCTTCTGAACACAACCCAGCATTGAGGATGAAGGGGTTTTCTGGGATTCTGATTTGGTTAGGATTTGGGTTGGGTAAACTGATCCTACAGTGTAGATATGTGTCTATGGGTAAACTCTGACCAGAGCCAGAATGCAGCCCAAAGGTGTTTAGAATAAGCCTCACTGGTAAATTGAATAGCAAATATGTTAGCATGCCATATTATCGCAATCCCTAACCCATTAACTATTTTTGAAGAATTGTTAACATTCATCAATCCAGATCTAGCAGGATATGATGTCTTTTAAGGTAAGGATTTAGAGACAGTCAGCTGATCCTAGATCTACACTGCCTTCTGAAATATTCAACCCGTTGACATTTTCCACGTTTTGTTACATTACAGCTTTTTTCTCAAATGGATTAAATAAAAATGTAATTCAATCTACACACAGACCATCTCTACAAAGAACTACAACTCCCATGACAATCCGATGTCTGTTCAGGGTGAAGAGGCATACTGGGGGTTGAAGTTTTCATGGGACGGCTACAGTGGTAGAGTAGGCTGGCTAAAACACAGAAGATGATTGTTGAGTGAAGTCTCCAATGACCGCTGGATCTAGTCTTTTCCACAGATTTGGATTACATTTAGATGGGAGTGTGTGTGTGTGTGGGTGGGGGGGGGGGGGGGAGGGGGGGGGTCTTCAAAGGAAGAGCATCAAAGAGGTTTGAATGCATTCCTCAGGAGTTAAACAGTTATTTGTAAAAACAAATGTATTGGTGTTGTTTTTTCTAGCTACTAGGCAGGATGCATGTCTGAAACGTTTTAATTTACACACATATACTGTAAATAACGCAACCCTCTCTCTCTCTCTCTCTCTCTCTCTCTCCCTCTCTCTCTCTCTCTCTCTCTCTCTCTCTCTCTCTCTCTCTCTCTCTCTCTCTCTCTCTCTCTCTCTCTCTCTCTCTCTCTCTCTCTCTCTCTCTCTCTCTCTCTCTCTCTCTCTCAAGTGCTTTATTGGCATGGGAAACATATGTTTACATTGCCAAATCAAGTGAAATAGATAATAAACGAAAGTGTACACACACACACACACACACACACACACACAGATAGTTGTGACACATCCGAGGGACAGCTGTAGTAGCAGCCCAGTTTGGTGCCATTTACAGGTCAAACACAGCAGTGTCTCAGGATGTCTGACTCAGCTTCTTATAGCACACTGTCCCCAACACCAACCCCTATACCCCAACCCCTATACCCCAATCCCTATACCCTGACCCCTATACCCCAACCCCTTTACCCCAACACCAACGCAATTACCCTAACCCCTACGCCCCAACACCAACCCTATACCCCAACCCCTATACCCCAACACCAACCGAATTACCCCAACCCCTATACCCCAACCCCTATACCCCAACCCCTATACCCCAACACCAACCCTATACCCCAACTTTATACCCCAACACCAACCCTATACCCCAACCACAATACCCAAACACCAACACTATACCCCAAATCCAACCCAAAACCAACACCAACCCTATACCCCAACACCAACCCTATACCCCAACCCTATACCCCAACACCAACCCTATACCCCAGTCCAATACCCCAACACCAACCCTATACCCCAACACCAACACTATACCCCAAAACCAACCCAACCCCTATACCTAACACCAACGCTATATCCCAACACTATTCCTCAACCTAACCCAACCCCTATACCCCAACCCTATACCCCAACACCAACCCTATACCCCAAATCCAACCCAACACCAACACCAACCCTATACCCCAACACCAACCCAATACCCCAACACCAACCCTATACCCCAAATCCAACCCAACACCAACACCAACCCTATACCCCAACACCAACCCAATACCCAAACACCAACCCTATACCCCAACACCAACTCTATACCCCAAAACCAACCCTATACCCCAAAACCAACCCAAACCCTATACCTAACACCAACGCTATATCCCAACACTATACCTCAACCTAACTTAACCCAACCCCTATACCCCAACCCTATACTCCAACACCAACCCTACACCCCAACCCTATACCCAAACACCAACCCTATATCCCAACACCAACCCTATACCCCCACACCAACCTTATACCCCAACCACTATACCTCAACCTAACCCAACCCCTATACCCCAACCCTATACCCCAACACCAACCCTATACCCCAACACCAACCCCTATACCTCAAAACCAACCCTATACCTCAACACCAACACCAACCCTATACCCCAACCCAACCCTGTACTCCAACCCAACCCTATACCCCAAAACAAACCCAACACCATCACCAACCCTATACCCCAACACCAACCCAACCACTATACCCCAACACCAACTCCATACCCCAACCCCTATACCACAACCCAACCCCTATATCCCAACACTAACCCTATACCTCAACCCAACTCAACCCCTATACCCCAACACCAACCATATACCTCAACCCAACCCAACCCCTATACCCTACCACCAATCATATACCTCAACCCAACCCCTATACCCCAAGACCAACCATATACCTCAACCCAACCCAACCCCTATACCCTACCACCAATCATATACCTCAACCCAACCCCTATACCCCATGACCAACATTATACCTCAATCTAACCCCAAATCCTATACAAAACCCAACCCCTATACCCAGAACCAACCCAAACCCTATACCCCAACACAAACACCAACCCTATACCTCAACCTAACCCCAACCCAACCCCTATATCCCTACCCAACTCTTGTAAAAAGGGTTCCGAAAGGGTTCTTCGGCTGACCCCATAGAATAACCCTTTTTGGTTCCAGGTAGAACTATTTTTGGTTCTAGGTAGAACTCCTTTGGGTTCCCTCTGTGGAAAGAGTTCTACATTAAACTCATAAGTGTTCTACCTGAAACCAAAAGGGTTCTTCAAGGGGTTCTCCAATGGGGACAGCTGAAAACCCCTTATAGGTTCTAGATAGCACCTTTTTTCTGAGAGTGTATACCCCAACACCAACCCCTATACCCCAACCCATCCCCCACACCCATACATAATCCCTATCCCAGCCCAGACCCCCTGTCCTCCATCCAGCAGCTACCAATCATGATTCTGAGCATTCCGCATCCTCATATCCATCCCAGGACTATGGTCAATTCTCGGTCACTTCAAGAGATAAATTGAAATACAGTTCTGGAATATTGTTCAAGTACTTCATGAATTGACTGAATTGAAATTGATTATTTGACCTCCCCATCCATCCAGTTCTAACCAGTCCAAATGAGAGATGTAGGGGGGAGAGAGATGGGGGGAGAGAGAGATGGAGGGGAGAGAGAGATGGAGGGGAGATGGAGGGGAAAGAGAGAGAGAGAACACTGTATATATATAATATGACATTTGAAATTTCTGTATGTGTAATGTTTACTTTTAATTTGTATTGTTTATTTAACTTTTGTATATTATCTACCTCACTTGCTTTGGCAATGTTAACACATGTTACCCATGCCAATAAAGCCCCTTGAATTGAATTGAATTGAATTGAGAGAGAGGAGAGAGAGAAAAAGAAAAAGAGAAAGAGAAAGAGAGAGAGATGGGACACGGGTGTAAGATCTGTGAAGCCTGCCGAGTTAGACCAGCTGGCAGGCTCATCCACTTAATCCTACCAGAGATTTCTCTCTCTAACCCTGATTCTCTCTCTCTCTCTCTCTCTCTCTCTCTCTCTTTCTCTCTCTCTCTCTCTCTCTCTCTCTCTCTCTCTCTCTCTCTAAACCTGATTCTGATTCTCTCTCTCTCTCTCTAACCCTGATTCTCTCTCTCTCTCTCTCTCTATATCTATCTTCCTAACCCTAAACCTGTATCTCTCAGTATCACTTTTCCTAACCCTGTACCCTAACCCTGTATCTCTCTTTCTAAACCTAAATCTCTGTATCTCTTTCTAAACCTTTACACTGTATCTCTCTTTTAACCCTGTAAACCCTGTATATCTCTCTTCCTAAACCCGTATCTCTCTGTATCTCTCTTAAACCTGAATCTCTCTTTTTAACACTGTATCTCTCTTAAACCTAACCCTGTATCTCTCTTCCTAACCCTGAATCTCTCTTCCTAACCCTGAATCTCTCTTCCTAACCCTGAATCTCTTTCTAAACCTGTATCTCTCCTCCTAACCCTGAATCTCTCCTCCTAACCCTAAATCTCTTTCTAAACCTGTATCTCTCTTTCTAAACCTGTATCTCTCTTCCTAACCTGTATCTCTCTTCCTAACCCTGAATCTCTCTTCCTAACCCTGAATCTCTTTCTAACCCTGTATCTCTCTTCCTAACCCTGAATCTCTCTTCCTAACCCTGAATCTCTTTCTAACCCTGTATCTCTCTTCCTAACCCTGAATCTCTTTCTAACCCTGTATCTCTCTTTCTAAACCTGTATCTCTCTTTCTAAACCTGTATCTCTCTTCCTAAACCTGTATCTCTCTTTCTAACCCTGTATCTCTTTTAACCCTGTATCTCTTTCTAACCCTGTATCTCTCTTCCTAACCCTGTATCTCTCTTCCTAACCCCGTATCTCTCGTCCTAACCCTGCATCTCTCTTCCTAACCCTGTATCTCTCTTCCTAACCCTGCATCTCTCTTCCTAACCCTGTATCTCTCTTCCTAACCCTGTATCTCTCTTCCTAACCCTGTATCTCTCTACCTAACCCTGTATCTCTCTTTGTAAACCTGTATCTCTCATTCTAACCATGTATCTCTTTTTTAACCCTGTATCTCTGTTTCCAAACCTGTATCTCTCTTCCTAACCCTGTATCTCTCTTTCGAAACCTCTATCTCTCTTTTTAAACCTGTATATCTCTTCCTAACCCCGAATCTCTCTTCCTAACACTGAATCTCTTTCTAACCCTGTATCTCTCTTTCTAAACCTGTGTCTCTCTTTCTAAACCTGTATCTCTCTTCCTAACCCTGTATCTCTTTCTAACCCTGTATCTCTCTTCCTAACCCTGAATCTCTTTCTAACCCTGTATCTCTCTTCCTAACCCTGTATTTCTCTTCCTAACCCCGTATCTCTCATCCTAACCCTGCATCTCTCTTCCTAACCCTGTATCTCTCTTCCTAACCCTGTATCTCTCTTTCTAACCCTGAATCTCTATTTTTAACTCTTTATCTCTGTTTCCAAACCTGTATCTATATGCCTAACCCTGTATCTCTCTTTCTATCCCTGTACCTCTGTTTCTAAACCTGTATCTCTCTTCCTAACCCTGAATCTCTCTTCCTAACCCTGAATATCTCTTCCTAACCCTGAATCTCTTTCTAAACCTGTATCTCTCTTCCTAACCCTGAATCTCTCTTCCTAACCCTAAATCTCTTTCTAAACCTGTATGTCTCTTTCTAAACCTGTATCTCTCTTCCTAACCTGTATCTCTCTTCCTAACCCTGAATCTCTCTTCCTAACCCTGAATCTCTCTTCCTAACCCTGAATCTCTTTCTAAACCTGTATCTCTCTTCCTAACCCTGAATCTCTCTTCCAAACCCTAAATCTCTTTCTAAACCTGTATCTCTCTTTCTAAACCTGTAACTCTCTTTTTAACCCTGTATCTCTCTTTCTAAACCTGTATCTCTCTTCCTAACCCTGTATCTCTAATTCTAACCCTGAATCTCTCTTCCTAGCACTGAATCTCTTTCTAAACCTGTATCTCTCTTTCTAAACCTGTATCTCTCTTTTAAAGCCTGTATCTCCCTTTCTAAACCTGTATCTCTCTTTTTACCCCTGTATCTCTCTTTCTAAACCTGTATCTCTCTTCCTAACCCTGTAACTCTCTACCTAACCCTGTATCTCTCCTTGTAAACCTGTATCTCTCATTCTAGCCATGTATCTCTTTTTTAACCCATATTCTCTGTTTCCAAAACTGTATCTCTCTTCCTAACCCTGTATCTCTCTTTCTAAACCTGTATCTCTCTTCCTAACCCTGAATCTCTCTTCCTAACCCTGAATCTCTTTCTAACCCTGTATCTCTCTTTCTAAACCTGTTTCTCTCTTTCTAAACCCGTATCTCTCTTCCTAAACCTGTATCTCTTTCTAACCCTGTATCTCTAAAACTAACCATGTATCTCTCTTTCTATCCCTGAATCTCTTTCTAACCCTGTATCTCTCTTTCTAAACCTGTATCTCTCTTCCTAACCCTGTAACTCTCTACCTAACCCTGTATCTCTCCTTGTAAACCTGTATCTCTCATTCTAACCATGTATCTCTTTTTAACCCATATTCTCTGTTTCCAAACCTGTATCTCTCTTCCTAACCCTGTATCTCTCTTTCTAAACCTGTATCTCTCTTCCTAACCCTGCATCTCTCTTCCTAACCCTGTATCTCTCTTCCTAACCCTGTATCTCTCTTTCTAACCCTGAATCTCTATTTTTAACCCTTTATCTCTGTTTCCAAACCTGTATCTCTATTCATAACCCTGTATCTCTCTTTTTAACCATGAATCTCTCTTTCTAAACCTGTATCTCTCTTCCTAACCCTGTATCTCTCTTTCTAACCCTGAATCTCTCTTCCTAACACTGAATCTCTTTCTAAACCTGTATCTCTCTTTCTAAACCTGTATCTCTCTTTCTAAACCTGTATCTCTCTTCCTAAACCTGTATCTCTTTATAATCCTGAATCTCTTTCTAACCCTGTATCTCTCTTTCTAAACCTGTTTCTCTCTTTCTAAACCCGTATCTCTCTTCCTAAACCTGTATCTCTTTCTAACCCTGTGTCTCTAAAACTAACCCTGTATCTCTCTTTCTATCCCCGAATCTCTTTCTAACCATGTATCTCTCTTCCTAACCCTGTATCTCACTTTCTAAACCTGTATCTCTCTTCCTAACACTGTATCTCTCTTGCTAACCCTGTATTTCTCTTCCTAAACCTGTATCTCTCTTCCTAACCCTGTATTTCTCTTCCTAACCCTGTATCTATCTTCCTAACCCTGCATCTCTCTTCCTAACCCTGTATCTCTCTTTCTAACCTGGTATCGCTCTTTCCAACCCTGAATACCTTTCTAACCCTGTATCTCTCTTTCTAAACCTGTATCTCTCATTCTAACCATGTATCTCTTTTTTTAACCCTATATCTCTGTTTCCAAACCTGTATCTCTCTTCCTAACCCTGTATCTCTCTTTCTAAACCTCTTTCTCTCTTTCTAAACCTGTATTTCTCTTCCTAACCCCGAATCTCTCTTCCTAACACTGAATCTCTTTCTAAGCCTTTATCTCTCTTTCTAATCCTGTATTTCTCTTCCTAACCCTGTATCTCTCTTTCTATCCCTGAATCTCTCTCTATACCTGTATCTCACTTCCTAACCCTGTATCTCTCTTCCTAACCCTGAATCTGTTTCTAACCCTGTATCTCTCTTTCTAAACCTGTATTTTTTCTTTCTAACCCTGTATCTCTCTTCCTAACCCTGTATCTCTCTTTCTATCCCTGAATCTCTTTCTAACCCTGTATCTCTCTTCCTAAACCTGTACCTCTTTCTAACCCTGTATCTCTCTTCCTAACCCTGTATCTCTCTTCCTAACCCCATATCTCTCTTCCTAACCCTGAATCCCTCTTCCTAACCCTGAATATCTTTCTAAACCTGTATCTCTCTTTCTAAAGCTGTATTTCTCTTCCTAACCCCATATCTCTCTTCCTAACCCTGAATCCCTCTTCCTAACCCTGAATCTCTTTCTAAACCTGTATCTCTCTTTCTAAAGCTGTGTCTCTCTTCCTAAACCTGTATCTCTTTCTAACCCTGTATCTCTCTTCCTAACCCTGTATCTCTCTTCCTAACCCTGAATCTCTTTCTAACCCTGTATCTCTCTTTCTAAACCTGTATCTCTCTTTCTAACCCTGTATCTCTCTTTCTAAACCTCTATCTCTCTTTCTAAACCTGTATATCTCTTCCTAAAACTGTATATCTCTTCCTAACCCTGTATCTCTCTTCCAAACCCTGTATTTCTCTTCCTAACCCCGTATCTCTCTTCCTAACCCTGAATCTCTTTCTAAGCCTGTATCACTCTTCCTAAACCTGTATCTCTCGTTCTAAACCTGTATCTCTCTTTCTAACCCTGTATCTCTCTTCCTAACCCTGTATCTCTCTTTCTAACCCTGTATCTCTTTCTCTCTCTAACCCTTTATCTCTTTCTCTCTCTAACCCTGAATCTCTCTTTCAAACCTTGCATCTCTCTTTCTAACCCTGAATCTATCTCTATAACACTGAATCTCTTTCTCTCTCTAACCCTGAATCTCTCTCTCTAACCCTGAATCTCTCTCTATAACCCTGAGTCTCTCTCTTACCCTGTATCTCTCTTTCTAAACCTGTATCTCTCTTTCTAATCCTGTATCTCTCTTCCTAATCCTGTATCTCTCTTCCTAACCCTGTATTTCTCTTCCTAACCCTGTATCTCTCTTCCTATCCCTGCATCTCTCTTTCTAACCCTGTACCTCTCTTCCTAACCCTGTATCTCTTTTTCTAACCCTGAATCTCTATTTTTAACCCTTTATCTCTGTTTCCAAACCTGTATCTCTCTTTCTAACCCTGTATCTCTCTTTCTAAACCGGTATCTCTTTCTAACTCTGTATCTCTCTTCCTAACCCTGTATCTCTCTTTATAACCCTGTATCTCTCTTTCTAAACCTGTATCTCTCTTCCTAACCATTTATCTCTCTTCCTAACCCTGAATCTCTTTCTAAGCCTGTATCACTCTTCCTAAACCTGTATCTCTCGTTCTAAACCTGCATCTCTCTTCCTAACCCTGTATCTCTCTTTCTAACCCTGTATCTCTCTTTCTAACCCTGTATCTCTCTTTCTAACTCTGTATCTCTTTCTCTCTCTAACCCTGCATCTCTTTCTCTCTCTAACCCTGAATCTCTCTTTCAAACCTTGAATCTCTCTTCCTAACCCTGTATCTCTCTTCCTAACCCTGAATCTATTTTTAACCCTGTATCTCTCTTCTTAAACCTGTATCTCTCTTTCTAAACCTGTATCTCTCTTCCTAACCCTGTATCTCTCTTTCTAACCCTGTATCTCTCTTCCTAACCCCGTATCTCTCTTTCTAACCCTGTATCTCTTTCTCTCTCTAACCCTGCATCTCTTTCTCTCTCTAACCCTGAATCTCTCTTTCAAACTGTGAATATCTCTTTCTAACCCTGAATCTCTCTCTATAACACTGAATCTCTTTCTCTCTCTAACCCTGAATCTCTCTCTCTAACCCTGAATCTCTCTCTATAACCCGAGTCTCTCTCTTACCCTGGATCTCTCTCCCAAACCCTGAATCTCTCTCTCTAACCCTGAATCTCTCTCTATAACCCTGAATCTCTTTCTCTCTCTAACCCCAAATCTCTCTCTCAAACCCTATATATCTCTCTCTAACCCTGCATCTCTCTTTCTAACCCTGTGCCACCCCCTTCTTGCTGCCTACAATGCTCTGACTGGGCAGAAACAGTGAATGACTGACCGCAAGCCTCAAACTTTCACGCAGGCACGCACACACAAACACACATTCTCTTCTCACCTCCATACCTGTATTGTCCTCCCCACCCATGCTCACCATCCTACAGTGATGATTGGTCTCTCTCTCTCTCTTTCTCTCTCTCTCTCTCTCTCTCTCTCTCTCTCTCTCTCCCTCCCCCCACCTCCATACCTGTTGCATCCTCCCCAGCCCTGCTCCTCCTCCTACAGCCACTATGGGTAGTCCAGTCTGGGCAGAGACAAACTCTAACATGGGGGCCAGGGGTCCCCAGGCGGTGGGTGGTGGCCTCTCCTCCTCATAGACCAGGCCCTGTAGGGGCCTCGCTGCCAGCAGGTCACACAGTTGGGACAGCAGAGTCTTAGGACTACTGTCATTCACCTGAAGAGGAAGTCATGACAGGGATAGGTTAGCTGCATTACACACAGACTACAACATGATCTGAGGACTACTGTCATTCAGCTGAAGAGGAAGTCATGACAGGGATAGGTTAGCTGCATTTCACACAGACTACAACATGATCTGAGGACTACTGTCATTCACCTGAATAGGAAGTCATGACAGGGATAGGTTAGCTGCATTTCACACAGACTACAACATGATCTGAGGACTACTGTCATTCACCTGAAGAGGAAGTCATGACAGGGATAGGTTAGCTGCATTACACACAGACTACAACATGATCTTAGGACTACAGCCATTCACCTACAGAGGACACATGATCACATGGTAACAACAATACATATATAGAGAAAGACATTGTGAAACTGTTCGTGAGAAAGCAGATAAACAACAGTAAGGGACAGTACAGTGTACTGTCTTACCACTACTATCAGCGAGAGAGAGAGAAATCAAAGAGAGTGATAGAACAGAAAACAGAGACAGACAGGTGTACAGATGGACTACTGGCATTCATCTGGACACAGAGCCATGATGAGTAAGGTTACGTTACAATGTATGGTGAACACATTGGCGGTGTTGATTATACTCATATTAGCATACTACATACTTCAAGTCCATGCTATTCACTCACCGTCACATTCTATTTAGCATGTACCGTTTAGTAAAAAGTATGCAGTATGCCACAGCTGCAACTCAGTAGCGGCTCCTGATTGGCTGAGTAGATGGGGCGGGGCAGAGTATGGGTGTATTTTTTCCAAATTCAACAGACATGCATTACATTAACCAGCCTGATAATAGCTATTTTTCAATTCGATTAATTTCTCTAAACTCTGAATAAATGAGGAATGGAGTTATAGGCCTACTCAGGCTGGTTATAGGAAGACTATCACATTAGACCTACACCGTAGTAGACCATATAGCTCATCTCTCCTATTTAAGGACTGAAGACAAACTAATTTGGTTTAATTTCAACAAAGTGCTGTAACATATAGTAATGAAACCAAACAGCCTAGTAGTACACACAAACATTAAAACTGTTCAAATCAAAGGACTATTGCACATAAAACGTGGACAGTTGGGTGCATGCAAATTCAGAACTGCTGGACAGCACCAAAATAAACTAAAGTACTGATCATTGGGAACGAGATCAGAATGAATCCTGAGGCTTGATCCATTAATTAAATAGATAGCCACGCCTACAACACTAAAACAATCCATATGTTCAAATCAAAAGGCCTGATTAATATGACATCAATAACACAGCCACAACACAAATCAAAAGATGGTTTAGTATTTAGTTTAAAAGCGCTGACTAAGGCCAAGAGAACAAGAAACACTTTCAATGAGAAAACAGAAATTCACTTTTGGGGGGGGGGGTGGAAGACTCACGTTTTCAAAAATGAAGCCTACATTTAAACACCACCGCAGAAGCTTCATGCATCTTCACAATGAAGTAATGACGTAGCCTAGTGTGGTTGTTTGGCTACTTGAAGAGAACTAGGGCCTATTAATCGCAGCCCTCCTCTTCCAATGCATCGTTGGAAAAGTGTGCAGAGAATTCTCGGAGATGAAGTATTGAAATGAGTATAACATCCTGGCATTTAAATCATACTCGAGTTTCTAAATGTCGCATACTATTAAACGTTTTATTTTCGCATACTTAGAATGCGTCATACGTGATGATTTCTGTTGCACATCCCCATTTCTAATTGATCAGCTGTTGTTAAAGCTGAAATGAGTATGACATCCGGGCATTTAAAGTATACTCGATATTTGAAATGTCGCATACTATTAAACTGAATTTTTTTGCATACTCAAACGGCCTGCTATTTAGGATGCAAGTCTGGGTATTCAGATACCGCCAGTGTGTGAATACACAAAAACACACACACAAAGAGTAGAAGGATAAGACATAGGAATCAGTGAAATGTCCCTCTCTTACCTGGGGTGAAGTAATGACAAGGCTATCGGTTACATAGAGTTTAATGACAAGGCTATCGGTTACATAGAGTTTAATGACAAGGCTATCGGTTAGATAGAGTTTAATGACAAGGCTATCGGTTACATAGAGTTTAATGACAAGGCTATCAGTTAGATAGAGTTTAATGACAAGGCTATCGGTTAGATAGAGTTTAATGACAAGGCTATCGGTTACATAGAGTTTAATGACAAGGCTATCGGTTACATAGAGTTTAATGACAAGGCTATCAGTTGCATAGAGTTTAATAACAAGGCTATCGGTTACATAGAGTTTGATGACAAGGCTATCGGTTAGATAGAGTTTAATGACAAGGCTATCGGTTAGATAGAGTTTAATGACAAGGCGATTGGTTAGATAGAGTTTAATGACAAGGCTATCAGTTTGATAGAGTTTAATGACAAGGCTATAGGTTAGATTGAGTTTAATGACAAGGCTATCGGTTACATAGAGTTTAATGACAAGGCTATCGGTTACATAGAGTTTAATGACAAGGCTATCGGTTACATAGAGTTGTGGCCAAAAGTTTTGAGAATGACACAACTATTAATTTTCACAAAGTTTGCTGCTTCAGTTTCTTTAGATATTTTTGTCAGATGTTACTATGGAATACTGAAGTATATTTACAAGCATTTCATAAGTGTCAAAGGCATTTATTGACAATTACATGAAGTTGATGCAAAGAGTCAATATTTGCAGTGTTGACCCTTCTTTTTCAAGACCTCTGCAATCCGCCCTGGCATGCTGTCAATTAACTTCTGGGCCACATCCTGACTGATGGCAGCCCATTCTTGCATAATCAATGCTTGGAGTTTGTCAGAATTTGTCCACCTCTTGAGGATTGACCACAAGTTCTCAATGGGTTTAAGGTCTCGGGAGTTTCCTGGCCATGGACCCCAAAAAATATATTTGTTTGTTCCCCGAGACACTTAGTTATCACTTTTGCCTTATGGCAAGGTGCTCCATCATGCTGGAAAAGGCATTGTTTGTCACCAAACTGTTCCTGGATGGTTGGGAGAAGTTGCTCTCGGAGGATGTGTGGGTACCATTCTTTATTCATGGCTGTGTTCTTAGGCAAAATTGTGAGTGAGCCCACTCCCTTGGCTGAGAAGCAACCCCATCAGGATGCTTTACTGTTGGCATGACACAGTACTGATGGTAGCGCTCACCTTGTCTTCTCCGGACAAGCTTTTTTTCCGGATGTCCCAAACAATCAGAAAGGGGATTCATCAGAGAAAATGACTTTACCCCCAGTCCTCAGCAGTCCAAGCCCTGTACCTTTTGCAGAATATCAGTCTGTCCCTGATGTTTTTCCTGGAGAGAAGTGGCTTCTTTGCTGTCCTTCTTGACACCAGGCCATCCTCAAAAGTCTTCGCCTCACTGTGCATTCAGAACCACTCACATCTGCCTGCTGCCATTCCTGAGCAAGCTCTGTACTGGTGGTGCTCCGATCCCGCAGCTGAATCAACTTTAGGAGATGGTCCTGGCGCTAGCTGGACTTTCTTGGGCGCCCTGAAGCCTTCTTCATAACAATTGAACCGCTCTCTTTGAAGTTCTTGATGATCCGATAAATGGTTGATTTAGGTGCAATCTTACTGGCAGCAATATCCTTGCCTGTGAAGCCCTTTTTGTGCAAAGCAACGATGACGGCACGTGTTTCCTGGCAGGTAACCATGATTGACAGAGGAAGAACAATGATTCCAAGCACCACCCTCCTTTTGAAGCTTCCAGTCTGTTATTCGAACTCTATCAGCATGACAGAGTGATATCCAGCCATCAACACTCACACCTGTGTCAACGAGAGAATCACTGACATGATGTCAGCTGGTCCTTTTGTGGCAGGGCTGAAATGTAGTGGAAATATTTCTGGGGGATTCAGTTCATTTGCATTTGCATATGCAATTAATTGCAATTCATCTGATCACTCTTCATAACATTCTGGAGTATATGCAAATTGCCATCATACAAATTGAGGCAGTAGACTTTGTGAAAATTAATATTTGTGTCATTCTCAAAACTTTTGGCAATAACTGTAGAGTTTAATGACAAGACTATCGGTTAAATAGAGTTCAATGACAAGACTATCGGTTACATAGAGTTTAATGACAATGCTATCGGTTAGATAGAGTTTAATGACAAGGCTATCGGTTACATAGAGTTTAATGACAAGGCTATCGGTTAGATAGAGTTTAATGACAAGGCTATCGATTACATAGAGTTTAATGACAAGGCTATCGGTTAGATAGAGTTTAATGACAAGGCTATTGGTTACATAGAGTTTAATGACAAGGCTATCGATTACATAGAGTTTAATGACAAGGCTATCGGTTACATAGAGTTTAATGACAAGGCTATCGGTTAGATAGAGTTTAATGACAAGGCTATTGGTTACATAGAGTTCATGCAATGGTAGAAGAGCAGATGAATTAAGGAAACGCTTTCAGTTACTCTTATTTAGACACAACAGCATGAAGTCTCTTTACCTTAATACAGGTTAGCACTGTGGCTCCTATAGTTCTAGATCTATAGTACTGACATTATGACATAGAGTTGGCTATGTAACATGTGTCTCAGATAAGGATTGGGCCCTAGATGAATGGAATCCATTATTCCATTACTATGATGACTCTAAACCCTAAACAAGCCAGCTCTGACCCTTGAATCCATCACTGTCTTCCTTCCTATTCCACCCTCACTGTATTCCCTGGACCCCCACCACCACCACCACCACCACCACCACACCACCCCTACATTTTCCCCTTATAATAATCATAGTACATGGTACTTATATTTGGCCCAATCCATTAGTGTCAGGTTAAGGTTCAGGCTGTAATGAATGGATCCATTATCACCATTACTACTATTACCCCCCCAGAACAGCACAGTCTGGTCTCACCTGGAGCCAGATGACGTTAGCAGAGCCCCACTGGGTGATCACGCTCTCCCCCAGGGAGCTGTGTGCCCGACCAAACCCAGGGTAGAGCACCCTTCCCCCGGGCCCGGCCGCCGCCTCTACCTGCACGCTGGCCCCCGCGTGGATCACAGCGATGTTGAAGTTCATTATTGTCCCCGGGTCTCTCTCCCGCTCCCGGGGGCGGAGCAAGAGGTGTGGGGAGGGCGTGACTGGTCCTGCCCACTCCGCCAGGGCCAATAGGAGAGAGAGGGTGGGTATGGCGACCATTGCAATAGATCAATCAACCGTGGAGGGGGGAGGGGGCGGAGGGGGGTGGGGGGAGGGCGAAGCTGTAAAGCGCTCTAAGAGAGGGTGCCTATGAGAGAGAAAGAGACAGAAAGAACAAGAGAGAGAGAGACAGAGAGAGAACGAGAGAGAGAAAGAGAGAGAGAACACGAGAGAAGATATTGAGGAGTTTAGAAGACTTTGATGTTCTTGCAACATTCTCCCAGAATTGTAAGTTTGTTCACATAAGGAATGGCCTACACAGAGGGTGCAAAGCAAAGAGAGAGAGAGGGATGGAGAGACACGGGGGAGGGCGAACGAGAGGGAGAGGAGGAGAGAGAGAGTGTAATGGATTCTGAATCCAATCATGGGGTAATATAAGTTAGCTTTGGCTGGAGCAATACTGGAACAGCAATACGGTATAGAGAAGGGGAACAAACAATGGAGAGAGAGAGATGAGGAAAATATGGGGTGTGGGGGCAGAGGGAGAGGGAAGATGAAATAGGTGCTATTTAGGCTATAGGCTGAGAAGAAACAATATGAGCGAGAAGGGAAATATAAAGGAGAGAGAGAGAGAAAGAAAGAGAGAGAGAGAGAGAGAGGGAGGGAGGGAGGGAGGGAGGGAGGGAGGGAGGGAGGGAGGGAGGGAGGGAGGGAGGGAGGGAGAGTGTAAATAGCAGACAGAGACAAAGATAGGGGTGGAGGTGGTTATTGTACTGCATGAATGATAACAATAATTAAGATCACTGCAAAACACACACACACACACACACACACACACACACACAGAGAAACATAATAATAGAGGGAGCTATAGGGGTTAATGCAGACAAAAACACAATGATACACGCAAACAATCACGCAAGAAGATAATGACTGCATTAGAGATAGCAAATAATTTTCAATTTACTTCCTGTGTCAACCTCCCTCCCTTCCACTCTCAGTTTCAACCTCCCCCTCACTTCTCTCTCTCACCCCATCACCTCCTCTCTCTCTCGCTCTCTTCCTCTCTCTCTCACTCAGTTTTCATGAATTCAGGTGCTAACACGATTTCTTTGATTAGTAGGGCTTGCTGACATGATATTCTCTCTTTCTCCCACCTTCCACCCCCTTCCTCTCCCTCCATTTCACAGTGCCTGTTCTTTGACCCTGACGAGTCCTTTGGAACAAATAGGGAAGGTGAAAAAAAGAGGACAGGAGGAAGGGACTGGAGGAATGAAAGACCGACAGAGAAAGACAGAGAGAGAGACAGGTAGAAATGTCGTCTGGGTAGAAATGCCGTCTGTTGAAAGAAGGTAAATAGAGGGAACATGAGTGAGAGGAGGAAGGGGAGAGGAGAGGAAACAGGGGACTAAAGAGGGAATGAAGGGGGAGAGGAGAGGAGGGATAAAATATGGGGGAGAGCAGGAAAGAGAGAAATATTGATTACCATGATGTGTATACGTGTTTGGCCTAAACAAGCACACTGCCAATCCCGAGGTCTCGACTGACAGGGTGTGTGTGTGTGTGTGTGTGTGTGTGTGTGTGTGTGTGTGTGTGTGTGTGTGTGTGTGTGTGTGTGTGTGTGTGTGTACATGGTGTGCATGCACATGAGATCAAATCAAATCAAATGTTATTAGTCACATGTGCCAATACAACAATACAGTGAAATACTTACTTACAAGCCCCTAAGCAACAATGCAGTTTAAAAAGAATAAGAAATAAAAGTAACAATTAGTTAAAGAGCAGCAGAAAAATAACAATAGCGAGACTATATACAGGGGGTACCGGTACCGAGTCAATGTGCAGGGGCACCGGTTAGTCAAAGTAATAGAGGTAATATGTACATGTAAGTAGAGTTATTAAAGTGACTATGCATAGATAATAACAGAGAGTAGCAGCGGTGTAAAATAAAGGGGGGGGGGGGGGGCTTTGCAAATAGTCTGGGTAGCCATTTGATTAGATGTTCAGGAGTCTATGGCTTGGGGGTAGAAACTGTTTAGAAGCCACTTGGATCTAGACTTGGCGCTCCGGTACCTCTTGCCGTGCTGTAGCAGAGAGAACAGTCTATGGCTTGGGGGTAGAAACTGTTTAGAAGCCACTTGGATCTAGACTTGGCGCTCCGGTACCTCTTGCCGTGCTGTAGCAGAGAGAACAGTCTATGGCTTGGGGGTAGAAGCTGTTTAGAAGCCACTTGGATCTTGGCGCTCCGGTACATCTTGCCGTGCTGTAGCAGAGAGAACAGTGACTTGGGTGGCTGGAGTCTTTGACAATTTTTAGGGCCTTCCTCTGACACCGCCTAGAGGTCCTGGATGGCAGGAAGCTTGGCCCCAGTGATGTACTGGGCCGTATGCACTACCCTCTGTAGTGCCTTGTTGGAGGCCTAGCAGTTACCATACCAGGCTGTGATGCAACCATGCTCTCAAAGGTGCACCTGTAGAACCTTTTGAGGATCTGAGGACCAAGGCCAAATCTTTTCAGTCTCCCGAGGGGGAATAGGTTTTGTCGTGCCCTCTTCACAAGTGTCTTGGTGTGCTTGGACCATGTTAGTTTGTTGATGATGTGGACACCAACAGCCTACCACTGTTGTGTCATCGGCAAACTTAATGATAGTGTTGGAGTCGTGCCTGGCCATGCAGTCATGAGTGAACAGGGAGTACAGGAGGGAACTGAGCACGCAACCCTGAGGGGCCCCTGTGTTGAGGATCAGCGTGGCGAATGTGTTGTTACCTACCCTTACCACCTGGGGGCAGCCCGTCAGGAAGTCCAAGGTCCAGTTGCAGAGGCAGGTGTTTAGCCACAGGGTCCTTAGCTTATTGATGAGCTTTGAGGGCACTATGGTGTTGAACACTGAGCTGTAGTCAATGAATAGTATTCTCACAAAGGTGTCCTTTTGTCCGGGTGGGAAAGGACAGTGTTGAGTGCAATAGAGAATGCATCATCTGTGGATCGGTTAGGGTGGTATGCAAATTGGAGTGGGTGTAGAGTTTCTGGGATAATGGTGTTGATGTGAGCCATGACCAGATGAGAGAGATGAGATGGGAGATGAGAGAGAATGAAAGATGAAGAGTGGTGCCGAACGAAAAATCAGTTCAATTACTGTAGATAGAAATCGAATAATTCACAAGAGAAATCTGAGAAATCTAGTCAAGAATTATGTGGGACGCTGGGCTGACGGGAGTTGTAGTTTCATTAAGCAAATATTCAACCTAGTTCAGCCAGAAACATGGTAATTAACTACAATGACCATAATCCATTGAGCCATTTTTTTACGGCTCAGAGACGGATCAGAGAGGAAGAGGCGAAGTGAGAGGTTTTACTCTCTCCAAAATCTGTCCAAAATATGCCCTACGCCTTTCTATTGGCTTATTTTGGTCCTAAGCTTGTCGTCTGACTTCCCACTTTTTGGACAACGACTCCCATTGTTAGGGCATAGACATGAGCATCTCGTCATTGTATATAGATCTCTGGTACACTTTAACACCGGCTACGTTAGGTTAGATACACACCACAGGAGGCTGCAAACAGTGTGTTTGATATATTTGCACATAGTCCACATAGACCGCATGAGAGAGGAATATAATTTTATTTTTCTACTGATGTCTACGTTATGTGGACCTGACAGAGACAATGAAATATTTTCAATGTTTTGGAAATTTAATGTTTACTATTTTGGGCTTTGGGATTTCCATTAAAAAGCTCTAAAATAATTGTAACGTCATTATTTCATAATACATTTCATGTTTAAAAAAATAATCAAATAATCAAAATCGAAAACCGTGATTATTTCTTAATAATCGAAGTGAAACCATCCTCAAAAAGCACAAATCGCTCAGCACTAATGGAGAGAGGGAGGAAGATGGAGGGAGAGAGAGATGGAGAGACTGTCCTAGTCAGAGAGAGAGGGAGAGAGACTGTCCTAGTCAGAGAGAGAGGGAGATAGACTCTCCGAGTCAGAGAGAGGGAGAGAGGGAGGAAGATGGAGGGAGAGAGAGATGGAGAGAGACTGTCCTAGTCAGAGAGAGAGGGAGAGAGGGAGGAAGATGGAGGGAGAGAGAGATGGAGAGACTGTCCTAGTCAGAGAGAGAGGGAGAGAGACTGTCCTAGTCAGAGAGAGAGGGAGAGAGACTGTCCTAGTCAGAGAGAGAGGGAGAGAGATTGTCCTAGTCAGAGAGAGAGGGAGAGAGGGAGGAAGATGGAGGGAGAGAGAGATGGAGAGAGACTGTCCTAGTCAGAGAGAGAGGGAGAGAGACTGTCCTAGTCAGAGAAAGAGGGAGAGAGACTGTCCTAGTCAGAGAGAGAGGGAGAGAGGGTAATAGAAAAAGAGAGGAACCGTGCTGTGTGTGTGACAGATAGAGGGATAGGGATGGGAAGAGAGATGGAGAGAGGGAGACAGAGGGAGAGAGAGAGAGAAACGCAGAAGCAGAGAGGTGGGTATACTGTAGATCACATATCACTACTTGGCCAAGACATATTCTACAGTGCTGAGCCTTTAGCCATTACTGTTAGGCTTGTCATCATATTTCATTCCACTAAGGTGTTTATGCTTTGCTCTGTTGCTATTCCTATAGCCTATACTATTCCTCTAGTGCACCTAGTGTCCTTGCTTGTAGAGGGTACTCAATGTATTACTCTATATGTTGATTAGATTGTTGTAGTGTACTGATAGAAAGATACACTACTGTGTAGTCTAAGTCTGCTTCACTGAAAGTTTGGTCAATATTTCACAGAGCAGCAGTAGTGTACCGTCTGTCTGGCGCCAATGCTTGTAGTTTGGGGATTTAGGACCAGGTTTCTGTTAATCACTGTAAATCTCTGTATGAATTAAATGTGTTATTTGAATATCTGTAAAGTAGTGAGCTCCATTCAGAGAAATACACCCCAGATTCCATGTCTTCTCCTAGACTACCAGCACAGTACAGCTTACAATGGGTAAAATAATTTCCTGTCTTCTCCTAGACTACCAGCACAGTACAGTTTACAATGGGTAAAATCATTTCCTGTCTTCTCCTAGACTACCAGCACAGTACAGCTTACAATGGGTAAAATAATTTCCTGTCTTCTCCTAGACTACCAGCACAGTACAGCTTACAATGGGTAAAATCATTTACTGTCTTCTCCTAGACTACCAGCACAGTACAGTTTACAATGGGTAAAATCATTTCCTGTCTTCTCCTAGACTACCAGCACAGTACAGTTTACAATGGGTAAAATAATGTCCTGTCTTCTCCTAGACTACCAGCACAGTACAGTTTACAATGGGTAAACTAATTTCCTGTCTTCTCCTAGACTACCAGCACAGTACAGTTTACAATGGGTAAACTAATTTCCTGTCTTCTCCTAGACTACCAGCACAGTACAGTTTACAATGGGTAAAATAATTTCCTGTCTTCTCCTAGACTACCAGCACAGTACAGTTTACAATGGGAAAACTAATTTCCTGTCTTCTCCTAGACTACCAGCACAGTACAGTTTACAATGGGTAAACTAATTTCCTGTCTTCTCCTAGACTACCAGCACAGTACAGTTTACAATGGGTAAAATAATTTCCTGTCTTCTCCTAGACTACCAGCACAGTACAGTTTACAATGGGAAAATGAATTTCCTGTCTTCTCCTATACTACAGTACAGTTTACAATGGGAAAACTAATTTCCTGTCTTCTCCTTTACTACAGTACAGTTTACAATGGGAAAACTAATTTCCTGTCTTCTCCTTTACTACAGTACAGTTTACAATGGGAAAACTAATTTCATGTCTTCTCCTTTACTACAGTACAGTTTACAATGGGAAAACTAATTTCCTGTCTTCTCATATACTACAGTACAGTTTACAATGGGAAAACTAATTTCCTGTCTTCTCCTTTACTACAGTACAGTTTACAATGGGAAAACTAATTTCCTGTCTTCTCATATACTACAGTACAGTTTACAATGGGAAAACTAATTTCCTGTCTTCTCCTTTACTACAGTACAGTTTACAATGGGAAAACTAATTTCCTGTCTTCTCCTTTACTACAGTACAGTTTACAATGGGAAAACTAATTTCCTGTCTTCTCCTATACCACAGTACAGTTTACAATGGTAAAACTAATTTCCTGTCTTCTCATATACCACAGTAACAGTTTACAATGGTAAAACTAATTTCCTGTCTTCTCATATACTACAGTACAGTTTACAATGGTAAAACTAATTTCCTGTCTTCTCATATACTACAGTATATTCTACAATGGGTAAACTGCTGGAGGTGAAATCCTGCCATTCACACCTCTCCAACCGCTTCACACTGAACTGGGATGGCGGCAGGCAACATGCCAGCAGAATGCTGCATCAGATCTGGTAGTGTGTTAGTGAATGGGCTTGTTAAGCCTGGTTGGAGAACCATCAGATCTGGTAGTGTGTTAGTGAATGGGCTTGTTAAGCCTGGTTGGAGAACCATCAGATCTGGTAGTGTGTTAGTGAATGGGCTTGTTAAGCCTGGTTGGAGAACAATCAGATCTGGTAGTGTGTTAGTGAATGGGCTTGTTGGAGGCTGCATCAGATCTGGTAGTGTGTTAGTGAATGGGCTTGTTAAGCCTGGTTGGAGAACCATCAGATCTGGTAGTGTGTTAGTGAATGGGCTTGTTAAGCCTGGTTGGAGAACCATCAGATCTGGTAGTGTGTTAGTGAATGGGCTTGTTAAGCCTGGTTGGAAAACCATCAGATCTGGTAGTGTGTTAGTGAATGGGCTTGTTAAGCCTGGTTGGAGAACCATCAGATCTGGTAGTGTGTTAGTGAATGGGCTTGTTAAGCCTGGTTGGAGAACCATCAGATCTGGTAGTGTGTTAGTGAATGGGCTTGTTGGAGGCTGGTTGGAGTGATGAACTAATATTGTAGTCCACAAAGCGCTAGTAGAATTCTATTCCATTCCACTGTCATGAACAGTAATATTCCTTAATTTATTCATTCATTGCCTAGAATATTTAGAATGTGTATTCCTCATCACTAGGACCAGTCAAGATCTGAGGTAGAATTTCCCCAAGAACCCAGACATTAAAGAATCAATGGACTACAATCTAACAAAACACTTTTAATTGATTAAATGCCTGTTTTGATGAGAAAACCTCCACCAGTACAGTAGTCTCTCGTAATAGTGTTTTGTTTTCCAAAAGGACTGCAGTAATGCTATAGAATTCCATGTCTCTGTATAGCGTAGCTCAAATCCCACAACAGTAGATACTGTGATGCTGTAAAGTAGAAATATCCCACTGGAACCCTGTGTGCTGCAGTGAAGTACACCGTATGTAGTTTTGCCATCACTCTGTCATACAGAGTATCATAACCTGTTCCACAGAGCTGTAAGAGGAGGAATGCTGATTACTTTAAGTATTAAAAATAACACTATTTCCTATAAATTAATATAGCAGTAATGTAGCATAATATTTTGTCCTCTGAGGGTCATGCTGTCATGTCGTGTATGTAGGTGGCAGGGAAGTCAAGCGCAGGAGAATTAAAATTGGTATAATTGGAGTATTTTAATAACTTAAAACAAACTCCAAAACCCATAATAAATTAAATGTGGGTTCAAGAACCCGTCACACACCAATCCATAAAACATGAACATAACAATCGACCACCAAGCACCGCCAGAACAAGGAGAGGCATCGACTTCGGCAGAAGTCTTGACAGTACCCCCGACACCGGCCTCGGGGATGACCCAGAGGACGAGGCGCAGGGCGATCCGGATGAAGACGGTGGAACTCTTGTAGCAGGGAAGGATCTAACACGTCCTCCACCGGACAGTACCCCTCCCAGTCCATGAGGTACTGAAGGCCCCTCACCCGACGTCTCGAATCCAGGATGGATCGAACGGAGTACGCCGGGACCCCCTCAATATCCCGAGGGGGCGGAGGAACCTCCCGCACCTCAGCGTCCTGGAGCGGGCCAGCCACCACCGGCCTGAGGAGAGACACATGGAACGAGGGGTTAATGCAGTAATCGGGGGGAAGCTGTAACCTATAACATACCTCGTTCACTCTCCTCAGGACTTTAAATGGCCCAACAAACGGCGGACTCAGCTTCCGGCAGGGCAGGTGGAGGGGCAGGTTTCGGGTCGAGAGCCAGACCCTGTCCCCCGGGGCCTCACTGCGGTGACGGTCTGCGCCAACTTTCTGGCGCAGAACAGCGCACTGAAGGTGGACGTGGGCGGCGTCCCATGTTTCCTCTGCGCACTGGAACCAGTCATCCACCGCAGGAGCCTCTGTCTGACTCGGATGCCATGGAGCCAGAACCGGCTGATACCCCAATACACACTGAAATGGAGAAAGGTTAGTGGAGGAATGGCGGAGCGAGTTCTGGGCCATCTCTACCCAGGGCACGAACGCCACCCACTCCCCTGGTCGGTCCTGGCAATAAGACCTCAGAAACCTACCCACATCCTGGTTAACTCTCTCTACCTGCCCGTTACTCTCGGGGTGAAAACCTGAGGTAAGGCTGACCGAGACCCCCAGACGTTCCATGAACGCCCTCCAGACCCTTGACGTAAATTGGGGACTCCAATCAGACAATATATCCTCAGGCACCCTTTAGTGCCGGAAAACATGTGTAAACAGGACCTCCGCAGTATGTAGGGCCGTAGGGATGGGAGGAGACAACAGGACTTAGAAAAATTATCCACAACGACCAGGATCGGTTATAAAATCCACCGACAGGTGCGACCACGGCCGTTGTGGAACGGGTAAGGATTGTAACTTTCCTCTGGACAGGTGTCTAGGAGCCTTGCACTGGGCGCACTCTACATCTCTTTCTAAAGTACTTCCCACCAAGACAGCGCACCATCCGACCAATCCCAGGATGACCAGAGGGTGACGTGTGAGCCCAATAGATCAGCCGATCGCGGACAGCAGACAGAATGTACAGACGCCCAGCTGGACACTGGACACTGAGGGCTCTGCAAGTGACGCCCGCTCAATGTCGGCGTCCAGCTCCCACACTACCGCGCCACCAAGCAAGAGGCTGGGAGTATGGGAGTGGGATCCATGGACTGCTCCTCTTTGTCATACAGCCGGGACAGTGCGCCTACCTTGATGTTCTGGGAGCCAGGTCTGTAAGAGAGGGTAAACACAAAACAGGTGAAAAACATGGCCCACCTTGTCTGACGAGGATTCATTCTCCTCGCTGCCTGGATGTACTCCAGATTGCGGTGGTCACTCTAGATGAGAAAAGGGTGTTTAGCCCCCTCAAGCCAATGTCTCCACACCTTCAAAGCTTTAACGACAGCCAACAGTTCCCGGTCCTCCACATCATAGTTTCGCTCCGCTGGGCTGAGCTTCTTAGAGAAGAAAGCACAGGGGCGGAGTTTCGGTGGCGTACCCGAGTGCTGAGAGAGCACAGCTCCTATCCCAGCCTTGGAGGCGTCCACCTCCAGTATGAAGACCAAAGAGGGATCCGGATGGGACAACACATGAGCCGAGGTAAACAGAGCCTTCAAGTGCCTAAAAGCCCCATCCGCCCCAGCCGACCACTGCAAGCACACCGAGCCCCCCTTCAGCAGTGAGGTAATGGGAGCAGCCACCTGACCAAAACCCCGGATAAACCTCCGGTAGTAGTTGACAAACCCTAAGAATGGCTGCACTTCCTTCACCGTGGTGGGAGTCTACCAATTACACACGGCTGCAATGCGGTCACTCTCCATCTCCACTCCTGACGTGGAAATGCGATGCCCTAGGAAGGAGACAGACTGTTGAAAGAACAAGCATTTCTCAGCCTTGACATACAGGTAATGCTCCAACAGGGGACCAAGCACCTTGAGCACCAGGGACACATGCTCGGCACGTGAGTCTATCGCGGAGTATATCAGAATGTCATCGATATACACCACTGCAACCTGCCCGTGCAGGTCCCTGAAAATCTCATCTACAAAGGGTTGGAAGACTGATGGAGCATTCAACAACCTGTACGGCATGACGAGGAACTCATAATGCCCTGAGGTGGTATTAAACGCCGTCTTCCACTCGTCTCCCTCTCAGATACGCACCAGGTTGCACGCACTCCTGAGATCCAGTTTAGTGAAGAAGTGCGCCCGTGCATTGACTCAATCGCCATGGCGATCAGAGGTAGCATGTAACTGTACCTCACCGTGATTTGATTGAGACCTCGATAATCAATACATGGGCACAGACCTCCATCCTTCCTCTTCTTCAAAAAATAAACTGGAGGAGACAGGTGAAGTGGAGGACCGAATGTACCCCAAACGCAGGGATTCGGAGACATTTGTCTCCATAGGCACCGTCTCCGCTTGCGACAGTGGATACATGTGACTCCTGGGAAGTGCAGCGGCTACCAGGAGATTTATCTCACAATCCCCCCGTCGATGGGGTGATAATTGAGTCGCCTTCTCTTCACAGAAGGCAAGAGCCAAATCGACATATTCTGGGGGAATGCGCACGGTGGAGACCTGGTCTGGACTTTCCACCATCGTAGCACCAACGGAAACCCCTAAACACCTACCTAAGCACTCTTGCGACCACCCCGTGTGAGCCCTCTGTGGCCAAAAAATAGTGGGGTTATGATAAGCTTACCAGGGTAGGCCTAGCACCACTGGATACGCAGGAGAGTCAATAAGGAAAAGACTCATCTTTTCCGTGTGACCCCCCCACGTCACCATACTCAAAGTAGCGGTGGTCTCCCTGATAAGCCCTGACTCCACAGGAGTCCCTAAACTATAAACACTTTATCAATGAAATTCCCAGCAGCGCCTGAATCTACTAGCGCCTTATGCTGGGAACAAGGGGATTTTTTTTAAATCAGGAAGAGTGAAAGACAAATATATGTGCGACAGAGGGCTCTGGGTGAGAATGGTGCCGACTCACCTGGGGTGACGCAAGAGCGCCCTGCCTGCTGCCTCGATTCCCAGAGGAACAAACCCGGCACCGACCAGCAGTGTGCCCTCTGCGGCCACAGATGGTGCACGAGCGGGAACCCCCTCCAGTCTCCCTGCGCACCGCCCCTCCCAGCTCCATGGGTATCGGAGAGGGGATGCGGGAGGATGGAACCACTAGACCCCGATCTGGACGTCCGCGAGTAGCCAGCATGTTGTCCAGCTGGATGGACAGGTCCACCAGCTGGTCGAAGGTGAGGGTGGTGTCTCGGCAGGCCAGCTCCTGACGGACGTCCTCGCGTATACTGCAGTGGTAATGGTCGATCAGGGCCCTGTTGTTCCATCCCGCGCCGGCAGCCAGGGTCCTAAACTCCAGAGCAAACTCCTGCGGGCTCCTCGTCTCCTGCCTCAGATGATAGAGACGCTCACCTGCCACTCTGCCCTCGGGTGGGTGGTCGAAAACTGGGTGGGTGAACTCCTCAAAATGGTCCAACGCCACAACTTCCCCTCCACACACGGCGCTGGTCCACTCCAGTGCTTTCCCGGTGAGGCACGAGACGAGGGCAAAAACCTTCTCATGGTCCGATGGAGCTGGGTGGACCGTGGCCAGATAAAGGTTTAATTGGAGGAGGAAACCCTGGCAGTTGGCAGCACTTCCGTCGTACCCCTGTGGCATGGATAGACGGATCCCACTGGGTTCAGGTGGGAAAGGGACACTCTGGATAGACCCCGGTTGTGCTGGTGGAGGCACTGGAAGAACTCCCTGTCTCTCCCAGCGGTCCAAATTCTGGACAACGCGATCCATGGCGACGCCCAGATGGTTAAGCTTCTCCTTATGCTCCTGGACGCATTCCTCCACCTCCATGTCCGGGGTATTTTCTCCTGCTGACTTCATATTAGGGTCAGAGATTCTGTCACGTCGTGTATGTAGATGGCAGGAAAGTCAAGCGCAGGAGAATTAAACTTGGTATAATTAGAGTATTTTAATAACTTAAAACATAAACTCCAAAACCAAAGTCCATAATAAAATAAATGTGGGTACAAGAACCCGTCGCACACCAAAACATGAACATAAGAATAAACAATCTCTGACAAGGACATGAGGGGAAACAGAGGGTTAAATACACAACACTTAATAAATGGGATTTGAACCAGGTGTGTAAGAAGACCAGACAAAACCAATGGAAAATGAAACATAGATCAATGATGGCTAGAAGACCGGTGACGTCGACCGCCAAGCACCGCCCGAACAAGGAGAGGCATCGACTTTGGCAGAAGTCATGACACATGCAGAGTAGGGTAATGTAATATTGCACTCCAGAGGATTAAGGGACTGAAGTACAATATTAGTTGTACTGTCCCTCGAGGCAAAAACACAATGTGAATCAGTGTTCTATCAATATTACATGTTGTCATATTTCCATACTGACATTCAACATCCAAGGATTTTTGGTTGTATTTGCGAAAACGCATTGACATACAGTCAGGTCCAAAATTATTGGCACCCTCGATAATGATGAGAAAAAAACACTGTACAAAATAAATTATTTATTTAACTAAGTCAGTTAAGAACAAATTCTTAATTACAATGACAGCCTAGGAACAGTGGGTTAACTGCCTTGTTCAGGTGAAAAACGAAAGATTTTACAGGGATTTGATCAAGCTACCTTTCGTTTACTGGCCCAATGCTCTAACCACTAGGCTACCTGCCGCCCCAAAAATACAAATACTGAGCTATATTGTATGCTAAAATATTTTATACTAGTACAAATTGTCAGAGAAAGAGATTTTGTTTAAAAATAAATACTTGTTTCTGAAAAAGACACGGGTCAAAATGATTGGCTGTTTTCAATACATCACCTTGCGAGGATAACGGCACTGAGCCTTTTTCTCAAATATTTTATGAGATTGGAGATGTATTTATCTGTTATTTTACCAGGTAAATTGACTCATTCTCATTTGCAGCAACAACCTGGGGAATAGTTAAAGGGGAGAGGAATAAGGCAATTGTAAACTGGAGATTACTAGGTGACCGTGATGGTGTGAAGGCCAGATTGGGAATTTAGCCAGGACACCAGGGTTAACACCCCTACTCTTACGATAAGTGCCATGGGATCTTTAATGACCTCAGAGAGTCAGGACACCCGTTTAACTTCCCATCCGAAAGACAGCACCCTACACAGGGCAGTAGGATATTTTTTGGGGAGCAGAGGAAAGAGTGCCTCCTACTGGCCCTCCAACAGCAATTCCAGCAGCATTTGGTCTCCCATCCAGGAACTGACCAGGACCAACCCTGCTTAACCTCAGAAGCAAGCCAGCAATGGTATGCAGGGTGATATGCTGCTGGCTTGGCACTTCCCAACAATGCAGAGTGAAAGAAAATAGAGAAATAATAGAAAAGCAAATATGACTAGGAATAAAGTGACTAGGCAACAGGATAGATAATAAACAGTAGCAGCAGTGTATGTGATGAGTCAAAAACATTTGTGCAAAAAGGGTAAATGCAGCTAGTCTGGGTAGCTATTTGGTTAACTATTTAACTAACTATTTAGTCTTATGGTTTGGGGGTAGAAGCTGTTCATGGTCCTGTTGGTTCCAGGTGCATCGGTACTGCTTGCCGTGCGAGAACAGTCTATGAGTTGGGTGGCTGGAGTATTTGACGATTTTTAGAGCCTTCCGCTGACACCGCCTGATATAGAGGTCCTGGATGGCAGAGAGCTCGGCCACAGTGATGTACTGGGCTGTAAGCACTACCCTCTGTAGCGCCCTGAGGTCAGATGCCAAGCAGTTGCCATACCAAGCGATGATGCAGCCAGTCAGGATACTCTGTAGAACTTTCTGAGGATCTGAGGGTCCATGCCAAATCTTTTCAGCCTCCTGAGGGGGAAGAGGCATTGTCATGCCCTCTTCGCAACTATTTTGGTGTGTGTGGACAATGATAGATCCTTAGTAATGTGGACACAGCGGAACTTGAAGCTCTAGACCCGCTCCACTACAGCCCTGTCGATGTGAATGTGGGCGTTTCCTATAGTCCACGATCAGCTCCTTTGTCTTGCTGACATTGAGGGAGAAGTTGTTGTCCCGGCACCACACTGCCATGTCTCTGACCTCCTCCCTATAGGCTGTCTCATCGCCGTCTGTGATCAGGCCTACCACCGTTGTGTCGTCAAACTGTGCATGGCCAAAGAGCTCTATTTTCATGTCATCCATGTCATCCAATGTAAACGTCTGGAGTTTGCTAAACGGCATTGGCACTTGGATTGGAAAAGGTGCTATGGTCAGATGACATGAAAATAGAGCTCTTTGGCCAAGCACACCAGTGGTGTGAATTGAAAGAAAATAACCCCATACCTGCTGTAAACTATGTTGGTGGATCTTTGATGTTATGGGGCTATTTTGCTTCCACTTGTCCTGGGGCCCTTGTTGATTTCAACGACATCATGAACTTTACGCAGTACCAGGACATTTTAGCCAAAAAACCTGATTGCCTCTACCAGGAGGCTGAAACTTGGCCGCAAGTGAATCTTCCAGCAAGACAATAACCCCAAGCACACATAAAAATCCCCCAAAAAATGGTTAATTGACCACAAAATTAACATTTTGATATGGCCATCTCAGTCTCCAGACTTGAACCCCATTGAAAACCTGTGGATTGAATTGAAGAGGGCAGTCCATAAACACATATGAAGGATATCAAGGATCTGGAAATACCCTCCCAGTGTGTTCTCCAATCTCATAAAGCAAGGTGAGGTGTTGAAAGTATTGAAAACAGGGGCAGTGCTGTTATCCTCACAAGGTGAGGTATTGAAAGTATTGATAACAGGGGCAGTGCTGTTATCCTCACAAGGTGAGGTATTGAAAGTATTGAAAACAGGGGCAGTGCTGTTATCCTCACAAGGTGAGGTATTGAAAGGTATTGAAAACAGGGGCAGTGTTGTTATCCTCACAAGGTAAAGGTATTGAAACCTATTGAAAACAGGGGCAGTGTTGTTATCCTCACAAGGTGAGGTATTGAAAGGTATTGAAAACAGGGGCAGTGTTGTTATCCTCACAAGGTGAGGTATTGAAACCTATTGAAAACAGGGGCAGTGTTGTTATCCTCACAAGGTTAGGTATTGAAACCTATTGAAAACAGGGGCAGTGTTGTTATCCTCACAAGGTGAGGTACTGAAACATATTGAAAACAGGGGCAGTGTTGTTATCCTCACAAGGTGAGGTACTGAAACCTATTGAAAACAGGGGCGGTGCTGTTATCCTCACAAGGTGATGTATTGAAACCTATTGAAAACAGGGGCAGTGTTGTTATCCTCACAAGGTGAGGTATTGAAAGGTATTGAAAACAGGGGCAGTGTTGTTATCCTCACAAGGTGAGGTACTGAAACCTATTGAAAACAGGGGCAGTGCTGTTATCCTCAAAAGGTGAGGCATTGAAAGCTATTGAAAACAGGGGCAGTGTTGTTATCCTCACAAGGTGAGGTATTGAAAGGTGTTGAAAACAGGGGCAGTGCTGTTATCCTCACAAGGTGAGGCATTGAAACCTATTGAAAACAGGGGCAGTGTTGTTATCCTCACAAGGTGAGGTATTGAAAGGTATTGAAAACAGGGGCAGTGTTGTTATCCTCACAAGGTGAGGTATTGAAAGGTATTGAAAACAGGGGCAGTGTTGTTATCCTCACAAGGTGAGGTATTGAAAGGTATTGAAAACAGGGGCAGTGTTGTTATCCTCACAAGGTGAGGTACTGAAACCTATTGAAAACAGGGGCAGTGCTGTTATCCTCACAGGGTGAGGTACTGAAACCTATTGAAAACAGGGGCAGTGCTGTTGTCCTCACAAGGTGAGGCATTGAAACCTATTGAAAACAGGGGCAGTGCTGTTATCCTCGCAGGGTGAGGCATTGAAAGGTATTGAAAACAGGGGCAGTGCTGTTATCCTCACAAGGTGAGGCACCGAAACCTATTGAAAACAGGGGCAGTGCTGTTATCCTCACAAGGTGAGTTATTGAAACGTATTGAAAACAGGGGCAGTGCTGTTATCCTCACAAGGTGAGGTACTGAAACCTATTGAAAACAGGGGCAGTGCTGTTATCCTCACAAGGTGAGGTACTGAAACCTATTGAAAACAGGGGCAGTGTTGTTATCCTCACAAGGCGAGGTACTGAAACCTAGTGAAAACAGGGGCAGTGCTGTTATCCTCACAAGGTGAGGCATTGACAGGTATTGAAAACAGGGGCAGTGCTGTTATCCTTACAAGGTGAGGTATTGAAACCTATTGAAAACAGGGGCAGTGTTGTTATCCTCACAAGGTGAGGTACTGAAACCTATTGAAAACAGGGGCAGTGCTGTTATCCTCACAAGGTGAGGTATTGAAACATATTGAAAACAGGGGCAGTGCTGTTATCCTTACAAGGTGAGGTACTGAAACCTATTGAAAACAGGGGCAGTGCTGTTATCCTCACAAGGTGAGGTATTGAAACGTATTGAAAACAGGGGCAGTGCTGTTATCCTCACAAGGTGAGGTATTGAAACCTATTGAAAACAGGGGCAGTGTTGTTATCCTCACAAGGTAAAGGTATTGAAACCTATTGAAAACAGGGGCAGTGCTGTTATCCTTACAAGGTAAGGTATTGAAAGGTATTGAAAACAGGGGCAGTGCTGTTATCCTCACAAGGTAAAGGTATTGAAACCTATTGAAAACAGGGGCAGTGTTGTTATCCTCACAAGATGAGGTACTGAAACCTATTGTAAAAAGGGGCAGTGTTGTTATCCTCACAAGGTGAGGTACTGAAACCTATTGAAAACAGGGGCAGTGCTGTTATCCTCACAAGGTGAGGTACTGAAACCTATTGAAAACAGGGGCAGTGCTGTTATCCTCACAAGGTGAGGTATTGAAACATATTGAAAACAGGGGCAGTGCTGTTATCCTCACAAGGTGAGGCACTGAAACCTATTGAAAACAGGGGCAGTGCTGTTATCCTCACAAGGTGAGGTATTGAAACCTATTGAAAACAGGGGCAGTGCTGTTATCCTCACAAGGTGAGGTATTGAAACCTATTGAAAACAGGGGCAGTGTTGTTATCCTCACAAGGTGAGGTATTGAAAGGTATTGAAAACAGGGGCAGTGTTGTTATCCTCACAAGGTGAGGTATTGAAAGGTATTGAAAACAGGGGCAGTGCTGTTATCCTCACAAGGTGAGGTACTGAAACCTATTGAAAACAGGGGCAGTGCTGTTATCCTCACAAGGTGAGGTATTGAAACGTATTGAAAACAGGGGCAGTGTTGTTATACTCACAAGGTGAGGTACTGAAACCTATTGAAAACAGGGGCAGTGCTGTTATCCTCACAAGGTGAGGTGTTGAAAGGTATTAAAAACAGGGGCAGTGCTGTTATCCTCACAAGGTGAGGTACTGAAACCTATTGAAAACAGGGGCAGTGCTGTTATCCTCACAAGGTGAGGTACTGAAACCTATTGAAAACAGGGGCAGTGCTGTTATCCTTACAAGGTGAGGTACTGAAACCTATTGAAAACAGGGGCAGTGTTGTTATCCTCACAAGGTGAGGTACTGAAACCTATTGAAAACAGGGGCAGTGCTGTTATCCTCACAAGGTGAGGTATTGAAACCTATTGAAAACAGGGGCAGTGTTGTTATCCTCACAAGGTGAGGTATTGAAAGGTATTGAAAACAGGGGCAGTGCTGTTATCCTCACAAGGTGAGGTACTGAAACCTATTGAAAACAGGGGCAGTGCTGTTATCCTCACAAGGTGAGGCATTGAAACCTATTGAAAACAGGGGCAGTGTTGTTATCCTCACAAGGTGAGGTATTGAAAGGTATTGAAAACAGGGGCAGTGTTGTTATCCTCACAAGGTGAGGTATTGAAAGGTATTGAAAACAGGGGCAGTGCTGTTATCCTCACAAGGTGAGGTATTGAAAGGTATTGAAAACAGGGGCAGTGTTGTTATCCTCACAAGGTGAGGTACTGAAACCTATTGAAAACAGGGGCAGTGCTGTTATCCTCGTTATCCTCACAAGGTGAGGGTGAGGCATTGAAAGGTATTGAAAACAGGGGCAGTGCTGTTATCCTCACAAGGTGAGGTATTGAAACCTATTGAAAACAGGGGCAGTGTTGTTATCCTCACAAGGTGAGGTACTGAAACCTATTGAAAACAGGGGCAGTGTTGTTATCCTCACAAGGTGAGGTACTGAAACCTATTGAAAACAGGGGCAGTGTTGTTATCCTCACAAGGTGAGGTGTTGAAAGGTATTGAAAACAGGGGCAGTGCTGTTATCCTCACAAGGTGAGGTGTTGAAAGGTATTGAAAACAGGGGCAGTGCTGTTATCCTCACAAGGTGAGGTACTGAAACCTATTGAAAACAGGGGCAGTGCTGTTATCCTCACAAGGTGAGGTACTGAAACCTATTGAAAACAGGGGCAGTGCTGTTATCCTCACAAGGTGAGGTACTGAAACCTATTGAAAACTGGGGCAGTGCTGCTATCCTTACAAGGTGAGGTACTGAAACCTATTGAAAACAGGGGCAGTGTTGTTATCCTCACAAGGTGAGGTACTGAAACCTATTGAAAACAGGGGCAGTGCTGTTATCCTCACAAGGTGAGGTATTGAAACATATTGAAAACAGGGGCAGTGCTGTTATCCTTACAAGGTGAGGTACTGAAACCTATTGAAAACAGGGGCAGTGCTGTTATCCTCCTCACAAGGTCCGCACAAGGTGAGGTATTGAAATCCTTACAAGGTAAGGTATTGAAAGGTATTGAAAACAGGGGCAGTGCTGTTATCCTCACAAGGTGAGGCATTGAAAGGTATTGAAAACATGGGCAGTGCTGTTATCCTCACAAGGTGAGGTACTGAAACCTATTGAAAACAGGGGCAGTGCTGTTATCCTCACACGGTGAGGTACTGAAACCTATTGAAAACAGGGGCAGTGTTGTTATCCTCACAAGGTGAGGTACTGAAAACTATTGAAAACAGGGGAAGTGCTGTTATCCTCACAAGGTGAGGCATTGAAAGGTATTGAAAACAGGGGCAGTGTTGTTATCCTCACAAGGTGAGGTACTGAAACCTATTGAAAACAGGGGCAGTGCTGTTATCCTCACAAGGTGAGGTATTGAAACATATTGAAAACAGGGGCAGTGCTGTTATCCTCACAAGGTGAGGTATTGAAACCTATTGAAAACAGGGGCAGTGCTGTTATCCTCACAAGGTGAGGTATTGAAACCTATTGAAAACAGGGGCAGTGTTGTTATCCCCACAAGGTAAAGGTATTGAAACCTATTGAAAACAGGGGCAGTGCTGTTATCCTTACAAGGTAAGGTATTGAAAGGTATTGAAAACAGGGGCAGTGCTGTTATCCTCACAAGGTAAAGGTATTGAAACCTAATGAAAACATTTGCAGTGCTGTTATCCTAAAAAGGTGAGGCATTGAAAGGTATTGAAAACAGGGGCAGTGCTGTTATCCTTACAAGGTGAGGTATTGAAACCTATTGAAAACAGGGGCAGTGTTGTTATCCTCACAAGGCGAGGTACTGAAACCTATTGTAAACAGGGGCAGTGGTTATCCTCACAGTGTTGTTATCCTCACAAGGTGAGGTACTGAGGTACAGAAACCTATTGAAAACAGGGGCAGTGCTGTTATCCTCACAAGGTGAGGTACTGAAACCTATTGAAAACAGGGGCAGTGCTGTTATCCTTACAAGGTGAGGTACTGAAACCTATTGAAAACAGGGGCAGTGTTGTTATCCTCACAAGGTGAGGTACTGAAACCTATTGAAAACAGAGGCAGTGCTGTTATCCTCACAAGGTGAGGTGTTGAAAGGTATTGAAAACAGGGGCAGTGCTGTTATCCTCACAAGGTGAGGTACTGAAACCTATTGAAAACAGGGGCAGTGCTGTTATCCTCACAAGGTGAGGTACTGAAACCTATTGAAAACAGGGGCAGTGTTGTTATCCTCACAAGGTGAGGTACTGAAACCTATTGAAAACAGGGGCAGTGCTGTTATCCTCACAAGGTGAGGGGCATTGAAAGGTATTAAAAACAGGGGCAGTGTTGTTATCCTTCACAAGGTGAGGTATTGAAAGGTATTGAAAACAGGGGCAGTGCTGTTATCCTCACAAGGTGAGGTACTGAAACCTATTGAAAACAGGGGCAGTGCTGTTATCCTCACAAGGTGAGGTACTGAAACCTATTGAAAACAGGGGCAGTGCTGTTATCCTCACAAGGTGAGGTACTGAAACCTATTGAAAACAGGGCAGTGCTGTTATCCTTACAAGGTGAGGTACTGAAACCTATTGAAAACAGGGGCAGTGTTGTTATCCTCACAAGGTGAGGTACTGAAACCTATTGAAAACAGAGGCAGTGCTGTTATCCTCACAAGGTGAGGTGTTGAAAGGTATTGAAAACAGGGGCAGTGCTGTTATCCTCACAAGGTGAGGTACTGAAACCTATTGAAAACAGGGGCAGTGCTGTTATCCTCACAAGGTGAGGTACTGAAACCTATTGAAAACTTGGGCAGTGCTGTTATCCTACAAGGTGAGGTACTGAAACCTATTGAAAACAAGGGCAGTGCTGTTATCCTCACAAGGTAAAGGTATTGAAACCTATTGAAAACAGGGGCAGTGCTGTTATCCTCACAAGGTGAGGCATTGAAAGGTATTGAAAACAGGGGCAGTGCTGTTATCCTCACAAGGTGAGGTATTGAAAGGTATTGAAAACAGGGGCAGTGTTGTTATCCTCACAAGGTGAGGTATTGAAAGGTATTGAAAACAGGGGCAGTGCTGTTATCCTCACAAGGTGAGGTATTGAAAGGTATTGAAAACAGGGGCAGTGCTGTTATCCTCACAGGGTGAGGTACTGAAACCTATTGAAAACAGGGGCAGTGCTGTTATCCTCACAAGGTGAGGTGTTGAAAGGTATTGAAAACAGGGGCAGTGCTGTTATCCTCACAAGGTGAGGTACTGAAACCTATTGAAAACAGGGGCAGTGTTGTTATCCTCACAAGGTGAGGTACTGAAACCTATTGAAAACAGGGGCAGTGCTGTTATCCTCACAAGGTGAGGTGTTGAAAGGTATTGAAAACAGGGGCAGTGCTGTTATCCTCACAAGGTAAAGGTATTGAAACCTATTGAAAACAGGGGCAGTGCTGTTATCCTCACAAGGTGAGGCATTGAAAGGTATTAAAAACAGGGGCAGTGCTGTTATCCTTACAAGGTGAGGTATAGAAACCTATTGAAAACAGGGGCAGTGCTGTTATCCTCACAAGGTGAGGCATTGAAACCTATTGAAAACAGGGGCAGTGCTGTTATCCTCACAAGGTGAGGTACTGAAACCTATTGAAAACAGGGGCAGTGCTGTTATCCTTACAAGGTGAGGTACTGAAACCTATTGAAAACAGGGGCAGTGTTGTTATCCTCACAAGGTGAGGTACTGAAACCTATTGAAAACAGAGGCAGTGCTGTTATCCTCACAAGGTGAGGTGTTGAAAGGTATTGAAAACAGGGGCAGTGCTGTTATCCTCACAAGGTGAGGTATTGAAACCTATTGAAAACAGGGGCAGTGCTGTTATCCGCACAAGGTGAGGTATTGAAACCTATTGAAAACAGGGGCAGTGTTGTTATCCTCACAAGGTAAAGGTATTGAAACCTATTGAAAACAGGGGCAGTGCTGTTATCCTTACAAGGTAAGGTATTGAAAGGTATTGAAAACAGGGGCAGTGCTGTTATCCTCACAATGTAAAGGTATTGAAACCTATTGAAAACAGGGGCAGTGCTGTTATCCTCACAAGGTGAGGCATTGAAAGGTATTGAAAACAGGGGCAGTGCTGTTATCCTTACAATGTGAGGTATTGAAACCTATTGAAAACAGGGGCAGTGTTGTTATCCTCACAAGGTGAGGTACTGAAACCTATTGAAAACAGGGGCAGTGCTGTTATCCTCACAAGGTGAGGTATTGAAACATATTGAAAACAGGGGCAGTGCTGTTATCCTTACAAGGTAAGGTATTGAAAGGTATTGAAAACAGGGGCAGTGCTGTTATCCTCACAAGGTAAAGGTATTGAAACCTATTGAAAACAGGGGCAGTGCTGTTATCCTCACAAGGTGAGGCATTGAAAGGTATTGAAAACAGGGGCAGTGCTGTTATCCTTACAAGGTGAGGTATTGAAACCTATTGAAAACAGGGGCAGTGTTGTTATCCTCACAAGGTGAGGTATTGAAAGGTATTGAAAACAGGGACAGTGTTGTTATCCTCACAAGGTGAGGTATTGAAAGGTATTGAAAACAGGGGCAGTGTTGTTATCCTCACAAGGTGAGGTATTGAAAGGTATTGAAAACAGGGGCAGTGCTGTTATCCTCACAGGGTGAGGTACTGAAACCTATTGAAAACAGGGGCAGTGCTGTTATCCTCACAAGGTGAGGCATTGAAACCTATTGAAAACAGGGGCAGTGCTGTTATCCTCACAAGGTGAGGTACAGAAACCTATTGAAAACAGGGGCAGTGCTGTTATCCTCACAAGGTGAGGTACTGAAACCTATTGAAAACAGGGGCAGTGCTGTTATCCTTACAAGGTGAGGTACTGAAACCTATTGAAAACAGGGGCAGTGTTGTTATCCTCACAAGGTGAGGTACTGAAACCTATTGAAAACAGAGGCAGTGCTGTTATCCTCACAAGGTGAGGTGTTGAAAGGTATTGAAAACAGGGGCAGTGCTGTTATTCTCACAAGGTGAGGTACTGAAACCTATTGAAAACAGGGGCAGTGCTGTTATCCTCACAAGGTGAGGTACTGAAACCTATTGAAAACAGGGGCAGTGCTGTTATCCTTACAAGGTGAGGTACTGAAACCTATTGAAAACAGGGGCAGTGTTGTTATCCTCACAAGGTGAGGTACTGAAACCTATTGAAAACAGAGGCAGTGCTGTTATCCTCACAAGGTGAGGTGTTGAAAGGTATTGAAAACAGGGGCAGTGCTGTTATCCTCACAAGGTGAGGTACTGAAACCTATTGAAAACAGGGGCAGTGCTGTTATCCTCACAGGGTGAGGTACTGAAACCTATTGAAAACAGGGGCAGTGCTGTTATCCTCACAAGGTGAGGCATTGAAACCTATTGAACACAGGGGCAGTGCTGTTATCCTCACAAGGTGAGGTACTGAAACCTATTGAAAACAGGGGCAGTGCTGTTATCCTCACAAGGTGAGGTACTGAAACCTATTGAAAACAGGGGCAGTGCTGTTATCCTCACAAGGTGAGGCATTGAAACCTATTGAAAACAGGGGCAGTGCTGTTATCCTCACAAGGTGAGGTACTGAAACCTATTGAAAACAGGGGCAGTGCTGTTATCCTCACAAGGTGAGGTACTGAAACCTATTGAAAACAGGGCAGTGCTGTTATCCTTACAAGGTGAGGTACTGAAACCTATTGAAAACAGGGGCAGTGTTGTTATCCTCACAAGGTGAGGTACTGAAACCTATTGAAAACAGAGGCAGTGCTGTTATCCTCACAAGGTGAGGTGTTGAAAGGTATTGAAAACAGGGGCAGTGCTGTTATCCTCACAAGGTGAGGTACTGAAACCTATTGAAAACAGGGGCAGTGCTGTTATCCTCACAAGGTGAGGTACTGAAACCTATTGAAAACTTGGGCAGTGCTGTTATCCTTACAAGGTGAGGTACTGAAACCTATTGAAAACAAGGGCAGTGCTGTTATCCTCACAAGGTAAAGGTATTGAAACCTATTGAAAACAGGGGCAGTGCTGTTATCCTCACAAGGTGAGGCATTGAAAGGTATTGAAAACAGGGGCAGTGCTGTTATCCTCACAAGGTGAGGTATTGAAAGGTATTGAAAACAGGGGCAGTGTTGTTATCCTCACAAGGTGAGGTATTGAAAGGTATTGAAAACAGGGGCAGTGCTGTTATCCTCACAAGGTGAGGTATTGAAAGGTATTGAAAACAGGGGCAGTGCTGTTATCCTCACAGGGTGAGGTACTGAAACCTATTGAAAACAGGGGCAGTGCTGTTATCCTCACAAGGTGAGGTGTTGAAAGGTATTGAAAACAGGGGCAGTGCTGTTATCCTCACAAGGTGAGGTACTGAAACCTATTGAAAACAGGGGCAGTGTTGTTATCCTCACAAGGTGAGGTACTGAAACCTATTGAAAACAGGGGCAGTGCTGTTATCCTCACAAGGTGAGGTGTTGAAAGGTATTGAAAACAGGGGCAGTGCTGTTATCCTCACAAGGTAAAGGTATTGAAACCTATTGAAAACAGGGGCAGTGCTGTTATCCTCACAAGGTGAGGCATTGAAAGGTATTAAAAACAGGGGCAGTGCTGTTATCCTTACAAGGTGAGGTATAGAAACCTATTGAAAACAGGGGCAGTGCTGTTATCCTCACAAGGTGAGGCATTGAAACCTATTGAAAACAGGGGCAGTGCTGTTATCCTCACAAGGTGAGGTACTGAAACCTATTGAAAACAGGGGCAGTGCTGTTATCCTTACAAGGTGAGGTACTGAAACCTATTGAAAACAGGGGCAGTGTTGTTATCCTCACAAGGTGAGGTACTGAAACCTATTGAAAACAGAGGCAGTGCTGTTATCCTCACAAGGTGAGGTGTTGAAAGGTATTGAAAACAGGGGCAGTGCTGTTATCCTCACAAGGTGAGGTATTGAAACCTATTGAAAACAGGGGCAGTGCTGTTATCCGCACAAGGTGAGGTATTGAAACCTATTGAAAACAGGGGCAGTGTTGTTATCCTCACAAGGTAAAGGTATTGAAACCTATTGAAAACAGGGGCAGTGCTGTTATCCTTACAAGGTAAGGTATTGAAAGGTATTGAAAACAGGGGCAGTGCTGTTATCCTCACAATGTAAAGGTATTGAAACCTATTGAAAACAGGGGCAGTGCTGTTATCCTCACAAGGTGAGGCATTGAAAGGTATTGAAAACAGGGGCAGTGCTGTTATCCTTACAATGTGAGGTATTGAAACCTATTGAAAACAGGGGCAGTGTTGTTATCCTCACAAGGTGAGGTACTGAAACCTATTGAAAACAGGGGCAGTGCTGTTATCCTCACAAGGTGAGGTATTGAAACATATTGAAAACAGGGGCAGTGCTGTTATCCTTACAAGGTGAGGTACTGAAACCTATTGAAAACAGGGGCAGTGCTGTTATCCTCACAAGGTGAGGTATTGAAAGTATTGAAAACAGGGGCAGTGCTGTTATCCTCACAAGGTGAGGTATTGAAACATATTGAAAACAGGGGCAGTGTTGTTATCCTCACAAGGTAAAGGTATTGAAACCTATTGAAAACAGGGGCAGTGTTGTTATCCTCACAAGGTGAGGTATTGAAAGGTATTGAAAACAGGGGCACTGTTGTTATCCTCACAAGGTGAGGTATTGAAACCTATTGAAAACAGGGGCAGTGTTGTTATCCTCACAAGGTGAGGTACTGAAACCTATTGAAAACAGGGGCAGTGTTGTTATCCTCACAACGTGAGGTACTGAAACCTATTGAAAACAGGGGCAGTGTTGTTATCCTCACAAGGTGAGGTATTGAAACCTATTGAAAACAGGGGCAGTGTTGTTATCCTCACAAGGTGAGGTACTGAAACCTATTGAAAACAGGGGCAGTGTTGTTATCCTCACAACGTGAGGTACTGAAACCTATTGAAAACAGGGGCAGTGCTGTTATCCTCACAAGGTGATGTATTGAAACCTATTGAAAACAGGGGCAGTGTTGTTATCCTCACAAGGTGAGGTATTGAAAGGTATTGAAAACAGGGGCAGTGTTGTTATCCTCACAAGGTGAGGTACTGAAACCTATTGAAAACAGGGGCAGTGCTGTTATCCTCACAAGGTGAGGCATTGAAACCTATTGAAAACAGGGGCAGTGTTGTTATCCTCACAAGGTGAGGTATTGAAAGGTATTGAAAACAGGGGCAGTGTTGTTATCCTCACAAGGTGAGGTATTGAAAGGTATTGAAAACAGGGGCAGTGCTGTTATCCTCACAAGGTGAGGTATTGAAAGGTATTGAAAACAGGGGCAGTGTTGTTATCCTCACAAGGTGAGGTACTGAAACCTATTGAAAACAGGGGCAGTGCTGTTATCCTCACAGGGTGAGGTACTGAAACCTATTGAAAACAGGGGCAGTGCTGTTATCCTCACAAGGTGAGGTACTGAAACCTATTGAAAACAGGGGCAGTGTTGTTATCCTCACAAGGTGAGGTATTGACACCTATTGAAAACAGGGGCAGTGCTGTTATCCTCGCAGGGTGAGGCATTGAAAGGTATTGAAAACAGGGGCAGTGCTGTTATCCTCACAAGGTGAGGTACCGAAACCTATTGAAAACAGGGGCAGTGCTGTTATCCTCACAAGGTGAGGTATTGAAACGTATTGAAAACAGCGGCAGTGTTGTTATCCTCACAAGGTGAGGTACTGAAACCTATTGAAAACAGGGGCAGTGCTGTTATCCTCACAAGGTGAGGTGTTGAAAGGTATTGAAAACAGGGGCAGTGCTGTTATCCTCACAAGGTGAGGTATTGAAACGTATTGAAAACAGCGGCAGTGCTGTTATCCTCACAAGGTGAGGTACTGAAACCTATTGAAAACAGGGGCAGTGCTGTTATCCTCACAAGGTGAGGTACTGAAACCTATTGAAAACAGGGGCAGTGTTGTTATCCTCACAAGGTGAGGTACTGAAACCTATTGAAAACAGGGGCAGTGCTGTTATCCTCACAAGGTGAGGCATTGAAAGGTATTGAAAACAGGGGCAGTGCTGTTATCCTTACAAGGTGAGGTATTGAAACCTATTGAAAACAGGGGCAGTGTTGTTATCCTCACAAGGTGAGGTACTGAAACCTATTGAAAACAGGGGCAGTGCTGTTATCCTCACAAGGTGAGGTATTGAAACATATTGAAAACAGGGGCAGTGCTGTTATCCTTACAAGGTGAGGTACTGAAACCTATTGAAAACAGGGGCAGTGCTGTTATCCTCACAAGGTGAGGTATTGAAACCTATTGAAAACAGGGGCAGTGCTGTTATCCTCACAAGGTGAGGTATTGAAACATATTGAAAACAGGGGCAGTGCTGTTATCCTCACAAGGTGAGGTATTGAAACCTATTGAAAACAGGGGCAGTGCTGTTATCCTCACAAGGTGAGGTACTGAAACCTATTGAAAACAGGGGCAGTGTTGTTATCCTCACAAGGTAAAGGTATTGAAACCTATTGAAAACAGGGGCAGTGCTGTTATCCTTACAAGGTAAGGTATTGAAAGGTATTGAAAACAGGGGCAGTGCTGTTATCCTCACAAGGTAAAGGTATTGAAACCTATTGAAAACAGGGGCAGTGCTGTTATCCTCACAAGGTGAGGCATTGAAAGGTATTGAAAACAGGGGCAGTGCTGTTATCCTTACAAGGTGAGGTATTGAAACCTATTGAAAACAGGGGCAGTGTTGTTATCCTCACAAGGTGAGGTATTGAAAGGTATTGAAAACAGGGACAGTGTTGTTATCCTCACAAGGTGAGGTATTGAAAGGTATTGAAAACAGGGGCAGTGTTGTTATCCTCACAAGGTGAGGTATTGAAAGGTATTGAAAACAGGGGCAGTGCTGTTATCCTCACAGGGTGAGGTACTGAAACCTATTGAAAACAGGGGCAGTGCTGTTATCCTCACAAGGTGAGGCATTGAAACCTATTGAAAACAGGGGCAGTGCTGTTATCCTCACAAGGTGAGGTACAGAAACCTATTGAAAACAGGGGCAGTGCTGTTATCCTCACAAGGTGAGGTACTGAAACCTATTGAAAACAGGGGCAGTGCTGTTATCCTTACAAGGTGAGGTACTGAAACCTATTGAAAACAGGGGCAGTGTTGTTATCCTCACAAGGTGAGGTACTGAAACCTATTGAAAACAGAGGCAGTGCTGTTATCCTCACAAGGTGAGGTGTTGAAAGGTATTGAAAACAGGGGCAGTGCTGTTATTCTCACAAGGTGAGGTACTGAAACCTATTGAAAACAGGGGCAGTGCTGTTATCCTCACAAGGTGAGGTACTGAAACCTATTGAAAACAGGGGCAGTGCTGTTATCCTTACAAGGTGAGGTACTGAAACCTATTGAAAACAGGGGCAGTGTTGTTATCCTCACAAGGTGAGGTACTGAAACCTATTGAAAACAGAGGCAGTGCTGTTATCCTCACAAGGTGAGGTGTTGAAAGGTATTGAAAACAGGGGCAGTGCTGTTATCCTCACAAGGTGAGGTACTGAAACCTATTGAAAACAGGGGCAGTGCTGTTATCCTCACAGGGTGAGGTACTGAAACCTATTGAAAACAGGGGCAGTGCTGTTATCCTCACAAGGTGAGGCATTGAAACCTATTGAACACAGGGGCAGTGCTGTTATCCTCACAAGGTGAGGTACTGAAACCTATTGAAAACAGGGGCAGTGCTGTTATCCTCACAAGGTGAGGTACTGAAACCTATTGAAAACAGGGGCAGTGCTGTTATCCTCACAAGGTGAGGCATTGAAACCTATTGAAAACAGGGGCAGTGCTGTTATCCTCACAAGGTGAGGTACTGAAACCTATTGAAAACAGGGGCAGTGCTGTTATCCTCACAAGGTGAGGTACTGAAACCTATTGAAAACAGGGCAGTGCTGTTATCCTTACAAGGTGAGGTACTGAAACCTATTGAAAACAGGGGCAGTGTTGTTATCCTCACAAGGTGAGGTACTGAAACCTATTGAAAACAGAGGCAGTGCTGTTATCCTCACAAGGTGAGGTGTTGAAAGGTATTGAAAACAGGGGCAGTGCTGTTATCCTCACAAGGTGAGGTACTGAAACCTATTGAAAACAGGGGCAGTGCTGTTATCCTCACAAGGTGAGGTACTGAAACCTATTGAAAACTTGGGCAGTGCTGTTATCCTTACAAGGTGAGGTACTGAAACCTATTGAAAACAAGGGCAGTGCTGTTATCCTCACAAGGTAAAGGTATTGAAACCTATTGAAAACAGGGGCAGTGCTGTTATCCTCACAAGGTGAGGCATTGAAAGGTATTGAAAACAGGGGCAGTGCTGTTATCCTCACAAGGTGAGGTATTGAAAGGTATTGAAAACAGGGGCAGTGTTGTTATCCTCACAAGGTGAGGTATTGAAAGGTATTGAAAACAGGGGCAGTGCTGTTATCCTCACAAGGTGAGGTATTGAAAGGTATTGAAAACAGGGGCAGTGCTGTTATCCTCACAGGGTGAGGTACTGAAACCTATTGAAAACAGGGGCAGTGCTGTTATCCTCACAAGGTGAGGTGTTGAAAGGTATTGAAAACAGGGGCAGTGCTGTTATCCTCACAAGGTGAGGTACTGAAACCTATTGAAAACAGGGGCAGTGCTGTTATCCTCACAAGGTGAGGTACTGAAACCTATTGAAAACAGGGGCAGTGCTGTTATCCTCACAAGGTGAGGTACTGAAACCTATTGAAAACTGGGGCAGTGCTGTTATCCTTACAAGGTGAGGTACTGAAACCTATTGAAAACAGGGGCAGTGTTGTTATCCTCACAAGGTGAGGTACTGAAACCTATTGAAAACAGGGGCAGTGCTGTTATCCTCACAAGGTGAGGTGTTGAAAGGTATTGAAAACAGGGGCAGTGCTGTTATCCTCACAAGGTAAAGGTATTGAAACCTATTGAAAACAGGGGCAGTGCTGTTATCCTCACAAGGTGAGGCATTGAAAGGTATTAAAAACAGGGGCAGTGCTGTTATCCTTACAAGGTGAGGTATAGAAACCTATTGAAAACAGGGGCAGTGCTGTTATCCTCACAAGGTGAGGCATTGAAACCTATTGAAAACAGGGGCAGTGCTGTTATCCTCACAAGGTGAGGTACTGAAACCTATTGAAAACAGGGGCAGTGCTGTTATCCTTACAAGGTGAGGTACTGAAACCTATTGAAAACAGGGGCAGTGTTGTTATCCTCACAAGGTGAGGTACTGAAACCTATTGAAAACAGAGGCAGTGCTGTTATCCTCACAAGGTGAGGTGTTGAAAGGTATTGAAAACAGGGGCAGTGCTGTTATCCTCACAAGGTGAGGTACTGAAACCTATTGAAAACAGGGGCAGTGCTGTTATCCTCACAAGGTGAGGTACTGAAACCTATTGAAAACAGGGGCAGTGCTGTTATCCTCACAAGGTGAGGTACTGAAACCTATTGAAAACTTGGGCAGTGCTGTTATCCTTACAAGGTGAGGTACTGAAACCTATTGAAAACAAGGGCAGTGCTGTTATCCTCACAAGGTAAAGGTATTGAAACCTATTGAAAACAGGGGCAGTGCTGTTATCCTCACAAGGTGAGGCATTGAAAGGTATTGAAAACAGGGGCAGTGCTGTTATCCTCACAAGGTGAGGTATTGAAAGGTATTGAAAACAGGGGCAGTGTTGTTATCCTCACAAGGTGAGGTATTGAAAGGTATTGAAAACAGGGGCAGTGCTGTTATCCTCACAAGGTGAGGTATTGAAAGGTATTGAAAACAGGGGCAGTGCTGTTATCCTCACAGGGTGAGGTACTGAAACCTATTGAAAACAGGGGCAGTGCTGTTATCCTCACAAGGTGAGGTGTTGAAAGGTATTGAAAACAGGGGCAGTGCTGTTATCCTCACAAGGTGAGGTACTGAAACCTATTGAAAACAGGGGCAGTGCTGTTATCCTCACAAGGTGAGGTGTTGAAAGGTATTGAAAACAGGGGCAGTGCTGTTATCCTCACAAGGTGAGGTGTTGAAAGGTATTGAAAACAGGGGCAGTGCTGTTATCCTCACAAGGTAAAGGTATTGAAACCTATTGAAAACAGGGGCAGTGCTGTTATCCTCACAAGGTGAGGCATTGAAAGGTATTAAAAACAGGGGCAGTGCTGTTATCCTTACAAGGTGAGGTATTGAAACCTATTGAAAACAGGGGCAGTGTTGTTATCCTCACAAGGTGAGGTACTGAAACCTATTGAAAACAGGGGCAGTGCTGTTATCCTCACAAGGTGAGGTATTGAAACGTATTGAAAACAGGGGCAGTGCTGTTATCCTCACAAGGTGAGGTACTGAAACCTATTGAAAACAGGGGCAGTGCTGTTATCCTCACAAGGTGAGGTATTGAAACGTATTGAAAACAGGGGCAGTGCTGTTATCCTCACAAGGTGAGGTATTGAAACCTATTGAAAACAGGGGCAGTGTTGTTATCCTCACAAGGTAAAGGTATTGAAACCTATTGAAAACAGGGGCAGTGCTGTTATCCTTACAAGGTAAGGTATTGAAAGGTATTGAAAACAGGGGCAGTGCTGTTATCCTCACAAGGTAAAGGTATTGAAACCTATTGAAAACAGGGGCAGTGCTGTTATCCTCACAAGGTGAGGCATTGAAAGGTATTGAAAACAGGGGCAGTGCTGTTATCCTTACAAGGTGAGGTATTGAAACCTATTGAAAACAGGGGCAGTGTTGTTATCCTCACAAGGTGAGGTACTGAAACCTATTGTAAACAGGGGCAGTGTTGTTATCCTCACAAGGTGAGGTACTGGAACCTATTGAAAACAGGGGCAGTGTTGTTATCCTCACAAGGTGAGGTACTGAAACCTATTGAAAACAGGGGCAGTGTTGTTATCCTCACAGGGTGAGGTACTGAAACCTATTGTAAACAGGGGCAGTGTTGTTATCCTCACAAGGTGAGGTACTGAAACCTATTGAAAACAGGGGCAGTGCTGTTATCCTCACAAGGTGAGGTACTGAAACCTATTGAAAACTGGGGCAGTGCTGTTATCCTCACAAGGTGAGGCATTGAAAGGTATTGAAAACAGGGGCAGTGCTGTTATCCTTACAAGGTGAGGTATTGAAACCTATTGAAAACAGGGGCAGTGTTGTTATCCTCACAAGTTGAGGTACTGAAACCTATTGTAAACAGGGGCAGTGTTGTTATCCTCACAAGGTGAGGTACTGGAACCTATTGAAAACAGGGGCAGTGCTGTTATCCTCACAAGGTAAGGTGTTGAAAGGTATTGAAAACAGGGGCAGTGCTGTTATCCTCACAAGGTGAGGTACTGAAACCTATTGAAAACAGGGGCAGTGCTGTTATCCTAACAAGGTGAGGTACTGAAACCTATTGAAAACAGGGGCAGTGCTGTTATCCTCACAAGGTGAGGTACTGAAACCTATTGAAAACTGGGGCAGTGCTGTTATCCTTACAAGGTGAGGTACTGAAACCTATTGAAAACAGGGGCAGTGTTGTTATCCTCACAAGGTGAGGTACTGAAACCTATTGAAAACAGGGGCAGTGCTGTTATCCTCACAAGGTGAGGTATTGAAACCTATTGAAAACAGGGGCAGTGCTGTTATCCTTACAAGGTGAGGTACTGAAACCTATTGAAAACAGGGGCAGTGCTGTTATCCTCACAAGGTGAGGTATTGAAAGGTATTGAAAACAGGGGCAGTGTTGTTATCCTCACAAGGTGAGGTATTGAAAGGTATTGAAAACAGGGGCAGTGTTGTTAACCTCACAAGGTGAGGTATTGAAAGGTATTGAAAACAGGGGCATTGCTGTTATCCTCACAGGGTGAGGTACTGAAACCTATTGAAAACAGGGGCAGTGCTGTTATCCTCACAAGGTGAGGCATTGAAACCTATTGAAAACAGGGGCAGTGCTGTTATCCTCACAAGGTGAGGTATTGAAAGGTATTGAAAACAGGGGCAGTGTTGTTATCCTCACAAGGTGAGGTATTGAAAGGTATTGAAAACAGGGGCATTGCTGTTATCCTAACAGGGTGAGGTACTGAAACCTATTGAAAACAGGGGCAGTGCTGTTATCCTCACAAGGTGAGGTACTGAAACCTATTGAAAACAGGGGCAGTGCTGTTATCCTCACAAGGTGAGGTATTGAAACGTATTGAAAACAGGGGCAGTGCTGTTATCCTCACAAGGTGAGGTATTGAAACCTATTGAAAACAGGGGCAGTGTTGTTATCCTCACAAGGTAAAGGTATTGAAACCTATTGAAAACAGGGGCAGTGCTGTTATCCTTACAAGGTAAGGTATTGAAAGGTATTGAAAACAGGGGCAGTGCTGTTATCCTCACAAGGTAAAGGTATTGAAACCTATTGAAAACAGGGGCAGTGCTGTTATCCTCACAAGGTGAGGCATTGAAAGGTATTGAAAACAGGGGCAGTGCTGTTATCCTTACAAGGTGAGGTATTGAAACCTATTGAAAACAGGGGCAGTGTTGTTATCCTCACAAGGTGAGGTACTGAAACCTATTGTAAACAGGGGCAGTGTTGTTATCCTCACAAGGTGAGGTACTGGAACCTATTGAAAACAGGGGCAGTGTTGTTATCCTCACAAGGTGAGGTACTGAAACCTATTGAAAACAGGGGCAGTGTTGTTATCCTCACAGGGTGAGGTACTGAAACCTATTGTAAACAGGGGCAGTGTTGTTATCCTCACAAGGTGAGGTACTGAAACCTATTGAAAACAGGGGCAGTGCTGTTATCCTCACAAGGTGAGGCATTGAAAGGTATTGAAAACAGGGGCAGTGCTGTTATCCTTACAAGGTGAGGTATTGAAACCTATTGAAAACAGGGGCAGTGTTGTTATCCTCACAAGGTGAGGTACTGAAACCTATTGTAAACAGGGGCAGTGTTGTTATCCTCACAAGGTGAGGTACTGGAACCTATTGAAAACAGGGGCAGTGCTGTTATCCTCACAAGGTGAGGTACTGAAACCTATTGAAAACAGGGGCAGTGCTGTTATCCTAACAAGGTGAGGTACTGAAACCTATTGAAAACAGGGGCAGTGCTGTTATCCTCACAAGGTGATGTACTGAAACCTATTGAAAACTGGGGCAGTGCTGTTATCCTTACAAGGTGAGGTACTGAAACCTATTGAAAACAGGGGCAGTGTTGTTATCCTCACAAGGTGAGGTACTGAAACCTATTGAAAACAGGGGCAGTGCTGTTATCCTCACAAGGTGAGGTATTGAAACCTATTGAAAACAGGGGCAGTGCTGTTATCCTTACAAGGTGAGGTACTGAAACCTATTGAAAACAGGGGCAGTGCTGTTATCCTCACAAGGTGAGGCATTGAAAGGTATTGAAAACAGGGGCAGTGCTGTTATCCTTACAAGGTGAGGTATTGAAACCTATTGAAAACAGGGGCAGTGTTGTTATCCTCACAAGGTGAGGTACTGAAACCTATTGTAAACAGGGGCAGTGTTGTTATCCTCACAAGGTGAGGTACTGGAACCTATTGAAAACAGGGGCAGTGTTGTTATCCTCACAAGGTGAGGTACTGAAACCTATTGAAAACAGGGGCAGTGTTGTTATCCTCACAGGGTGAGGTACTGAAACCTATTGTAAACAGGGGCAGTGTTGTTATCCTCACAAGGTGAGGTACTGAAACCTATTGAAAACAGGGGCAGTGCTGTTATCCTCACAAGGTGAGGTACTGAAACCTATTGAAAACAGGGGCAGTGCTGTTATCCTCACAAGGTGAGGCATTGAAAGGTATTGAAAACAGGGGCAGTGCTGTTATCCTTACAAGGTGAGGTATTGAAACCTATTGAAAACAGGGGCAGTGTTGTTATCCTCACAAGGTGAGGTACTGAAACCTATTGTAAACAGGGGCAGTGTTGTTATCCTCACAAGGTGAGGTACTGGAACCTATTGAAAACAGGGGCAGTGCTGTTATCCTCACAAGGTGAGGTACTGAAACCTATTGAAAACAGGGGCAGTGCTGTTATCCTAACAAGGTGAGGTACTGAAACCTATTGAAAACAGGGGCAGTGCTGTTATCCTCACAAGGTGATGTACTGAAACCTATTGAAAACTGGGGCAGTGCTGTTATCCTTACAAGGTGAGGTACTGAAACCTATTGAAAACAGGGGCAGTGTTGTTATCCTCACAAGGTGAGGTACTGAAACCTATTGAAAACAGGGGCAGTGCTGTTATCCTTACAAGGTGAGGTACTGAAACCTATTGAAAACAGGGGCAGTGCTGTTATCCTCACAAGGTGAGGTATTGAAAGGTATTGAAAACAGGGGCAGTGTTGTTATCCTCACAAGGTGAGGTACTGAAACCTATTGAAAACAGGGGCAGTGCTGTTATCCTCACAAGGTGAGGTACTGAAACCTATTGAAAACTGGGGCATTGCTGTTATCCTCACAAGGTGAGGCATTGAAAGGTATTGAAAACAGGGGCAGTGCTGTTATCCTTACAAGGTGAGGTATTGAAACCTATTGAAAACAGGGGCAGTGTTGTTATCCTCACAAGGTGAGGTACTGAAACCTATTGTAAACAGGGGCAGTGTTGTTATCCTCACAAGGTGAGGTACTGGAACCTATTGAAAACAGGGGCAGTGCTGTTATCCTCACAAGGTAAGGTGTTGAAAGGTATTGAAAACAGGGGCAGTGCTGTTATCCTCACAAGGTGAGGTACTGAAACCTATTGAAAACAGGGGCAGTGCTGTTATCCTAACAAGGTGAGGTACTGAAACCTATTGAAAACAGGGGCAGTGCTGTTATCCTCACAAGGTGAGGTACTGAAACCTATTGAAAACTGGGGCAGTGCTGTTATCCTTACAAGGTGAGGTACTGAAACCTATTGAAAACAGGGGCAGTGTTGTTATCCTCACAAGGTGAGGTACTGAAACCTATTGAAAACAGGGGCAGTGCTGTTATCCTCACAAGGTGAGGTATTGAAACCTATTGAAAACAGGGGCAGTGCTGTTATCCTTACAAGGTGAGGTACTGAAACCTATTGAAAACAGGGGCAGTGCTGTTATCCTCACAAGGTGAGGTATTGAAAGGTATTGAAAACAGGGGCAGTGTTGTTATCCTCACAAGGTGAGGTATTGAAAGGTATTGAAAACAGGGGCAGTGTTGTTATCCTCACAAGGTGAGGTATTGAAAGGTATTGAAAACAGGGGCATTGCTGTTATCCTCACAGGGTGAGGTACTGAAACCTATTGAAAACAGGGGCAGTGCTGTTATCCTCACAAGGTGAGGTATTGAAACGTATTGAAAACAGGGGCAGTGTTGTTATCCTCACAAGGTGAGGTACTGAAACCTATTGAAAACAGGGGCAGTGCTGTTATCCTTACAAGGTGAGGTACTGAAACCTATTGAAAACAGGGGCAGTGTTGTTATCCTCACAAGGTGAGGTACTTAAACCTATTGAAAACAGGGGCAGTGCTGTTATCCTCACAAGGTGAGGTGTTGAAAGGTATTGAAAACAGGGGCAGTGCTGTTATCCTCACAAGGTAAAGGTATTGAAACCTATTGAAAACAGGGGCAGTGCTGTTATCCTCACAAGGTGAGGCATTGAAAGGTATTAAAAACAGGGGCAGTACTGTTATCCTTACAAGGTGAGGTATTGAAACCTATTGAAAACAGGGGCAGTGTTGTTATCCTCACAAGGTGAGGTACTGAAACCTATTGAAAACAGGGGCAGTGCTGTTATCCTCACAAGGTGAGGTATTGAAACGTATTGAAAACAGGGGCAGTGTTGTTATCCTCACAAGGTGAGGTATTGAAAGGTATTGAAAACAGGGGCAGTGCTGTTATCCTCGCAGGGTGAGGCATTGAAAGGTATTGAAAACAGGGGCAGTGCTGTTATCCTCACAAGGTGAGGTACCGAAACCTATTGAAAACAGGGGCAGTGCTGTTATCCTCACAAGGTGAGGTATTGAAACGTATTGAAAACAGGGGCAGTGTTGTTATCCTCACAAGGTGAGGTACTGAAACCTATTGAAAACAGGGGCAGTGCTGTTATCCTCACAAGGTGAGGTATTGAAACGTATTGAAAACAGGGGCAGTGTTGTTATCCTCACAAGGTGAGGTACTGAAACCTATTGAAAACAGGGGCAGTGCTGTTATCCTTACAAGGTAAGGTACTGAAACCTATTGAAAACAGGGGCAGTGCTGTTATCCTCACAAGGTGAGGTATTGAAAGGTATTGAAAACAGGGGCAGTGTTGTTATCCTCACAAGGTGAGGTATTGAAAGGTATTGAAAACAGGGGCAGTGTTGTTATCCTCACAAGGTGAGGTATTGAAAGGTATTGAAAACAGGGGCATTGCTGTTATCCTCACAGGGTGAGGTACTGAAACCTATTGAAAACAGGGGCAGTGCTGTTATCCTCACAAGGTGAGGCATTGAAACCTATTGAAAACAGGGGCAGTGCTGTTATCCTCGCAGGGTGAGGCATTGAAAGGTATTGAAAACAGGGGCAGTGCTGTTATCCTCACAAGGTGAGGAACCGAAACCTATTGAAAACAGGGGCAGTGCTGTTATCCTCACAAGGTGAGGTGTTGAAAGGTATTGAAAACAATCGGCAGTGCTGTTATCCTCACAAGGTGAGGTATTGAAACCTATTGAAAACAGGGGCAGTGCTGTTATCCTTACAAGGTGAGGTACTGAAACCTATTGAAAACAGGGGCAGTGTTGTTATCCTCACAAGGTGAGGTACTGAAACCTATTGAAAACAGGGGCAGTGCTGTTATCCTCACAAGGTGAGGTGTTGAAACGTATTGAAAACAGGGGCAGTGCTGTTATCCTCACAAGGTGAGGTGTTGAAAGGTATTGAAAACAGGGGCAGTGCTGTTATCCTCAAAAGGTGAGGTACTGAAACCTATTGAAAACAGGGGCAGTGTTGTTATCCTCACAAGGTGAGGTACTTAAACCTATTGAAAACAGGGGCAGTGCTGTTATCCTCACAAGGTGAGGTGTTGAAAGGTATTGAAAACAGGGGCAGTGCTGTTATCCTCACAAGGTAAAGGTATTGAAACCTATTGAAAACAGGGGCAGTGCTGTTATCCTCACAAGGTGAGGCATTGAAAGGTATTAAAAACAGGGGCAGTACTGTTATCCTTACAAGGTGAGGTATTGAAACCTATTGAAAACAGGGGCAGTGTTGTTATCCTCACAAGGTGAGGTACTGAAACCTATTGAAAACAGGGGCAGTGCTGTTATCCTCACAAGGTGAGGTATTGAAACGTATTGAAAACAAGGGCAGTGTTGTTATCCTCACAAGGTGAGGTATTGAAAGGTATTGAAAACAGGGGCAGTGCTGTTATCCTCGCAGGGTGAGGCATTGAAAGGTATTGAAAACAGGGGCAGTGCTGTTATCCTCACAAGGTGAGGTACCGAAACCTATTGAAAACAGGGGCAGTGCTGTTATCCTCACAAGGTGAGGTATTGAAACGTATTGAAAACAGGGGCAGTGTTGTTATCCTCACAAGGTGAGGTACTGAAACCTATTGAAAACAGGGGCAGTGCTGTTATCCTCACAAGGTGAGGTATTGAAACGTATTGAAAACAGGGGCAGTGTTGTTATCCTCACAAGGTGAGGTACTGAAACCTATTGAAAACAGGGGCAGTGCTGTTATCCTCACAAGGTGAGGTACTGAAACCTATTGAAAACAGGGGCAGTGCTGTTATCCTCACAAGGTGAGGTGTTGAAAGGTATTGAAAACAGGGGAAGTGCTGTTATCCTCACAAGGTGAGATACTGAAACCTATTGAAAACAGGGGCAGTGCTGTTATCCTCACAAGGTGAGGTACTGAAACCTATTGAAAACAGGGGCAGTGTTGTTATCCTCACAAGGTGAGGCATTGAAAGGTATTGAAAACAGGGGCAGTGCTGTTATCCTTACAAGGTGAGGTATTGAAACCTATTGAAAACAGGGGCAGTGTTGTTATCCTCACAAGGTGAGGTACTGAAACCTATTGAAAACAGGGGCAGTGCTGTTATCCTCACAAGGTGAGGTATTGAAACATATTGAAAACAGGGGCAGTGCTGTTATCCTTTCAAGGTGAGGTACGTAAACCTATTGAAAACAGGGGCAGTGCTGTTATCCTCACAAGGTGAGGTATTGAAACGTATTGAAAACAGGGGCAGTGCTGTTATCCTCACAAGGTGAGGTATTGAAACCTATTTAAAACAGGGGCAGTGTTGTTATCCTCAGAAGGTAAAGGTATTGAAACCTATTGAAAACAGGGGCAGTGCTGTTATCCTTACAAGGTAAGGTATTGAAAGGTATTGAAAACAGGGGCAGTGCTGTTATCCTCACAAGGTAAAGGTATTGAAACCTATTGAAAACAGGGGCAGTGCTGTTATCCTCACAAGGTGAGGCATTGAAAGGTATTGAAAACAGGGGCAGTGCTGTTATCCTTACAAGGTGAGGTATTGAAACCTATTGAAAACAGGAGCAGTGTTGTTATCCTCACAAGGTGAGGTACTGGAACCTATTGAAAACAAGGGCAGTGTTGTTATCCTCACAAGGTGAGGTACAGAAACCTATTGAAAACAGGGGCAGTGTTGTTATCTTCACAAGGTGAGGTACTGAAACCTATTGAAAACAGGGGCAGTGCTGCTATCCTCACAAGGTGAGGCATTGAAAGGTGTTGAAAACAGGGGCAGTGTTGTTATCCTCACAAGGTGAGGTATTGAAAGGTATTGAAAACATGGGCAGTGCTGTTATCCTCACAAGGTGAGGCATTGAAACCTATTGAAAACAGGGGCAGTGTTGTTATCCTCACAAGGTGAGGTATTTTAAGGTATTGAAAACAGGGGCAGTGTTGTTATCCTCACAAGGTGAGGTATTGAAAGGTATTGAAAACAGGGGCAGTGTTGTTATCCTCACAAGGTGAGGTATTGAAAGGTATTGAAAACAGGGGCAGTGCTGTTATCCTCACAGGGTGAGGTACTGAAACCTATTGAAAACAGGGGCAGTGCTGTTATCCTCACAAGGTGAGGCATTGAAACCTATTGAAAACAGGGGCAGTGCTGTTATCCTCACAAGGTGAGGTATTGAAACCTATTGAAAACAGGGGCAGTGCTGTTATCCTCACAAGGTGAGGTACTGAAACCTATTGAAAACAGGGGCAGTGCTGTTATCCTCACAAGGTGAGGTACTGAAACCTATTGAAAACAGGGGCAGTGCTGTTATCCTTACAAGGAGAGGTACTGAAACCTATTGAAAACAGGGGCAGTGTTGTTATCCTCACAAGGTGAGGTACTGAAACCTATTGAAAACAGGGGCAGTGCTGTTATCCTCACAAGGTGAGGTGTTGAAAGGTATTGAAAACATGGGCAGTGCTGTTATCCTCACAAGGTGAGGTACTGAAACCTATTGAAAACAGGGGCAGTGCTGTTATCCTCACAAGGTGAGGTACTGAAACCTATTGAAAACAGGGGCAGTGATGTTATCCTCACAAGGTGAGGTACTGAAACCTATTGAAAACTGGGGCAGTGCTGTTATCCTTACAAGGTGAGGTACTGAAACCTATTGAAAACAAGGGCAGTGCTGTTATCCTCACAAGGTGAGGTACTGAAACCTATTGAAAACAGGGGCAGTGCTGTTATCCTCACAAGGCGAGGTATTGAAACCTATTGAAAACAGGGGCAGTGCTGTTATCCTTACAAGGTGAGGTACTGAAACCTATTGAAAACAGGGGCAGTGCTGTTATCCTCACAAGGTGAGGTATTGAAGGGTATTGAAAACAGGGGCAGTGTTGTTATCCTCACAAGGTGAGGTATTGAAAGGTATTGAAAACAGGGGCAGTGTTGTTATCCTCACAAGGTGAGGTGTTGAAAGGTATTGAAAACAGGGGCAGTGTTGTTATCCTCACAAGGTGAGGTATTGAAACCTATTGAAATCAGGGGCAGTGTTGTTATCCTCACAAGGTGAGGTACTGAAACCTATTGAAAACAGGGGCAGTGCTGTTATCCTCACAAGGTGAGGTGTTGAAAGGTATTGAAAACAGGGGCAGTGCTGTTATCCTCACAAGGTAAAGGTATTGAAACCTATTGAAAACAGGGGCAGTGCTGTTATCCTCACAAGGTGAGGCATTGAAAGGTATTAAAAACAGGGGCAGTGCTGTTATCCTTACAAGGTGAGGTATTGAAACCTATTGAAAACAGGGGCAGTGTTGTTATCCTCACAAGGTGAGGTACTGAAACCTATTGAAAACAGGGGCAGTGCTGTTATCCTCACAAGGTGAGGTACTGAAACCTATTGAAAACAGGGGCAGTGCTGTTATCCTCACAAGGTGAGGTACTGAAACCTATTGAAAACAGGGGCAGTGCTGTTATCCTTACAAGGTGAGGTACTGAAACCTATTGAAATCAGGGGCAGTGTTGTTATCCTCACAAGGTGAGGTACTGAAACCTATTGAAAACAGGGGCAGTGCTGTTATCCTCACAAGGTGAGGTGTTGAAAGGTATTGAAAACAGGGGCAGTGCTGTTATCCTCACAAGGTAAAGGTATTGAAACCTATTGAAAACAGGGGCAGTGCTGTTATCCTCACAAGGTGAGGCATTGAAAGGTATTAAAAACAGGGGCAGTGCTGTTATCCTTACAAGGTGAGGTATTGAAACCTATTGAAAACAGGGGCAGTGTTGTTATCCTCACAAGGTGAGGTACTGAAACCTATTGAAAACAGGGGCAGTGCTGTTATCCTCACAAGGTGAGGTATTGAAACGTATTGAAAACAGGGGCAGTGCTGTTATCCTTACAAGGTGAGGTACTGAAACCTATTGAAAACAGGGGCAGTGCTGTTATCCTCACAAGGTGAGGTATTGAAACGTATTGAAAACAGGGGCAGTGCTGTTATCCTCACAAGGTGAGGTATTGAAACCTATTGAAAACAGGGGCAGTGTTGTTATCCTCACAAGGTAAAGGTATTGAAACCTATTGAAAACAGGGGCAGTGCTGTTATCCTTACAAGGTAAGGTATTGAAAGGTATTGAAAACAGGGGCAGTGCTGTTATCCTCACAAGGTAAAGGTATTGAAACCTATTGAAAACAGGGGCAGTGCTGTTATCCTCACAAGGTGAGGCATTGAAAGGTATTGAAAACAGGGGCAGTGCTGTTATCCTTACAAGGTGAGGTATTGAAACCTATTGAAAACAGGGGCAGTGTTGTTATCCTCACAAGGTGAGGTACTGAAACCTATTGTAAACAGGGGCAGTGTTGTTATCCTCACAAGGTGAGGTACTGGAACCTATTGAAAACAGGGGCAGTGTTGTTATCCTCACAAGGTGAGGTACTGAAACCTATTGAAAACAGGGGCAGTGTTGTTATCCTCACAAGGTGAGGTACTGAAACCTATTGTAAACAGGGGCAGTGTTGTTATCCTCACAAGGTGAGGTACTGAAACCTATTGAAAACAGGGGCAGTGCTGTTATCCTCACAAGGTGAGGTACTGAAACCTATTGAAAACTGGGTGCAGTGCTGTTATCCTCACAAGGTGAGGCATTGAAAGGTATTGAAAACAGGGGCAGTGCTGTTATCCTTACAAGGTGAGGTATTGAAACCTATTGAAAACAGGGGCAGTGTTGTTATCCTCACAAGGTGAGGTACTGAAACCTATTGTAAACAGGGGCAGTGTTGTTATCCTCACAAGGTGAGGTACTGGAACCTATTGAAAACAGGGGCAGTGCTGTTATCCTCACAAGGTGAGGTGTTGAAAGGTATTGAAAACAGGGGCAGTGCTGTTATCCTCACAAGGTGAGGTACTGAAACCTATTGTAAACAGGGGCAGTGTTGTTATCCTCACAAGGTGAGGTACTGGAACCTATTGAAAACAGGGGCAGTGCTGTTATCCTCACAAGGTGAGGTGTTGAAAGGTATTGAAAACAGGGGCAGTGCTGTTATCCTCACAAGGTGAGGTACTGAAACCTATTGAAAACAGGGGCAGTGCTGTTATCCTTACAAGGTAAGGTACTGAAACCTATTGAAAACAGGGGCAGTGTTGTTATCCTCACAAGGTGAGGTACTGAAACCTATTGAAAACAGGGGCAGTGCTGTTATCCTCACAAGGTGAGGTGTTGAAAGGTATTGAAAACAGGGGCAGTGCTGTTATCCTCACAAGGTAAAGGTATTGAAACCTATTGAAAACAGGGGCAGTGCTGTTATCCTCACAAGGTGAGGCATTGAAAGGTATTAAAAACAGGGGCAGTGCTGTTATCCTTACAAGGTGAGGTATTGAAACCTATTGAAAACAGGGGCAGTGTTGTTATCCTCACAAGGTGAGGTACTGAAACCTATTGAAAACAGGGGCAGTGCTGTTATCCTCACAAGGTGAGGTATTGAAACGTATTGAAAACAGGGGCAGTGCTGTTATCCTTACAAGGTGAGGTACTGAAACCTATTGAAAACAGGGGCAGTGCTGTTATCCTCACAAGGTGAGGTATTGAAACGTATTGAAAACAGGGGCAGTGCTGTTATCCTCACAAGGTGAGGTATTGAAACCTATTGAAAACAGGGGCAGTGTTGTTATCCTCACAAGGTAAAGGTATTGAAACCTATTGAAAACAGGGGCAGTGCTGTTATCCTTACAAGGTAAGGTATTGAAAACAGGGGCAGTGCTGTTATCCTCACAAGGTAAAGGTATTGAAACCTATTGAAAACAGGGGCAGTGCTGTTATCCTCACAAGGTGAGGCATTGAAAGGTATTGAAAACAGGGGCAGTGCTGTTATCCTTACAAGGTGAGGTATTGAAACCTATTGAAAACAGGGGCAGTGTTGTTATCCTCACAAGGTGAGGTACTGAAACCTATTGTAAACAGGGGCAGTGTTGTTATCCTCACAAGGTGAGGTACTGGAACCTATTGAAAACAGGGGCAGTGTTGTTATCCTCACAAGGTGAGGTACTGAAACCTATTGAAAACAGGGGCAGTGTTGTTATCCTCACAAGGTGAGGTACTGAAACCTATTGTAAACAGGGGCAGTGTTGTTATCCTCACAAGGTGAGGTACTGAAACCTATTGAAAACAGGGGCAGTGCTGTTATCCTCACAAGGTGAGGTACTGAAACCTATTGAAAACTGGGGCAGTGCTGTTATCCTCACAAGGTGAGGCATTGAAAGGTATTGAAAACAGGGGCAGTGCTGTTATCCTTACAAGGTGAGGTATTGAAACCTATTGAAAACAGGGGCAGTGTTGTTATCCTCACAAGGTGAGGTACTGAAACCTATTGTAAACAGGGGCAGTGTTGTTATCCTCACAAGGTGAGGTACTGGAACCTATTGAAAACAGGGGCAGTGCTGTTATCCTCACAAGGTGAGGTGTTGAAAGGTATTGAAAACAGGGGCAGTGCTGTTATCCTCACAAGGTGAGGTACTGAAACCTATTGAAAACAGGGGCAGTGCTGTTATCCTCACAAGGTGAGGTATTGAAATCTATTGAAAACAGGGGCAGTGCTGTTATCCTTACAAGGTGAGGTACTGAAACCTATTGAAAACAGGGGCAGTGCTGTTATCCTCACAAGGTGAGGTATTGAAAGGTATTGAAAACAGGGGCAGTGTTGTTATCCTCACAAGGTGAGGTATTGAAAACAGGGGCAGTGTTGTTATCCTCACAAGGTGAGGTATTGAAAGGTATTGAAAACAGGGGCATTGCTGTTATCCTCACAGGGTGAGGTACTGAAACCTATTGAAAACAGGGGCAGTGCTGTTATCCTCACAAGGTGAGGCATTGAAACCTATTGAAAACAGGGGCAGTGCTGTTATCCTCACAAGGTGAGGTACCGAAACCTATTGAAAACAGGGGCAGTGCTGTTATCCTCACAAGGTGAGGCGTTGAAAGGTATTGAAAACAATCGGCAGTGCTGTTATCCTCACAAGGTGAGGTACTGAAACCTATTGAAAACAGGGGCAGTGCTGTTATCCTCACAAGGTGAGGTACTGAAACCTATTGAAAACTGGGGCAGTGCTGTTATCCTTACAAGGTGAGGTACTGAAACCTATTGAAAACAGGGGCAGTGTTGTTATCCTCACAAGGTGAGGTACTGAAACCTATTGAAAACAGGGGCAGTGCTGTTATCCTCACAAGGTGAGGTGTTGAAAGGTATTGAAAACAGGGGCAGTGCTGTTATCCTCACAAGGTAAAGGTATTGAAACCTATTGAAAACAGGGGCAGTGCTGTTATCCTCACAAGGTGAGGCATTGAAAGGTATTAAAAACAGGGGCAGTGCTGTTATCCTTACAAGGTGAGGTATTGAAACCTATTGAAAACAGGGGCCGTGTTGTTATCCTCACAAGGTGAGGTACTGAAACCTATTGAAAACAGGGGCAGTGCTGTTATCCTCACAAGGTGAGGTATTGAAACCTATTGAAAACAGGGGCAGTGCTGTTATCCTTACAAGGTGAGGTACTGAAACCTATTGAAAACAGGGGCAGTGCTGTTATCCTCACAAGGTGAGGTATTGAAAGGTATTGAAAACAGGGGCAGTGTTGTTATCCTCACAAGGTGAGGTATTGAAAGGTATTGAAAACAGGGGCAGTGTTGTTATCCTCACAAGGTGAGGTATTGAAAGGTATTGAAAACAGGGGCAGTGCTGTTATCCTCACAGGGTGAGGTACTGAAACCTATTGAAAACAGGGGCAGTGCTGTTATCCTCACAAGGTGAGGTACTGAAACCTATTGAAAACAGGGGCAGTGTTGTTATCCTCACAAGGTGAGGTACTGAAACCTATTGAAAACAGGGGCAGTGCTGTTATCCTCACAAGGTGAGGTGTTGAAAGGTATTGAAAACAGGGGCAGTGCTGTTATCCTCAAAAGGTGAGGTACTGAAACCTATTGAAAACAGGGGCAGTGCTGTTATCCTCACAAGGTGAGGTACTGAAACCTATTGAAAACAGGGGCAGTGCTGTTATCCTCACAAGGTGAGGTACTGAAACCTATTGAAAACTGGGGCAGTGCTGTTATCCTTACAAGGTGAGGTACTGAAACCTATTGAAAACAGGGGCAGTGCTGTTATCCTCACAAGGTGAGGTACTGAAACCTATTGAAAACAGGGGCAGTGCTGTTATCCTCACAAGGTAAAGGTATTGAAACGTATTGAAAACAGGGGCAGTGTTGTTATCCTCACAAGGTGAGGTACTGAAACCTATTGAAAACAGGGGCAGTGTTGTTATCCTCACAAGGTGAGGTACTGAAACCTATTGTAAACAGGGGCAGTGTTGTTATCCTCACAAGGTGAGGTACTGAAACCTATTGAAAACAGGGGCAGTGCTGTTATCCTCACAAGGTGAGGTACTGAAACCTATTGAAAACTGGGGCAGTGCTGTTATCCTCACAAGGTGAGGCATTGAAAGGTATTGAAAACAGGGGCAGTGCTGTTATCCTTACAAGGTGAGGTATTGAAACCTATTGAAAACAGGGGCAGTGTTGTTATCCTCACAAGGTGAGGTACTGAAACCTATTGTAAACAGGGGCAGTGTTGTTATCCTCACAAGGTGAGGTACTGGAACCTATTGAAAACAGGGGCAGTGCTGTTATCCTCACAAGGTGAGGTTTTGAAAGGTATTGAAAACAGGGGCAGTGCTGTTATCCTCACAAGGTGAGGTACTGAAACCTATTGAAAACAGGGGCAGTGCTGTTATCCTCACAAGGTGAGGTACTGAAACCTATTGAAAACTGGGGCAGTGCTGTTATCCTTACAAGGTGAGGTACTGAAACCTATTGAAAACAGGGGCAGTGTTGTTATCCTCACAAGGTGAGGTACTGAAACCTATTGAAAACAGGGGCAGTGCTGTTATCCTCACAAGGTGAGGTGTTGAAAGGTATTGAAAACAGGGGCAGTGCTGTTATCCTCACAAGGTAAAGGTATTGAAACCTATTGAAAACAGGGGCAGTGCTGTTATCCTCACAAGGTGAGGCATTGAAAGGTATTGAAAACAGGGGCAGTGCTGTTATCCTTACAAGGTGAGGTATTGAAACCTATTGAAAACAGGGGCAGTTTTGTTATCCTCACAAGGTGAGGTACTGAAACCTATTGAAAACAGGGGCAGTGCTGTTATCCTCACAAGGTGAGGTATTGAAACGTATTGAAAACAGGGGCAGTGCTGTTATCCTTACAAGGTGAGGTATTGAAACCTATTGAAAACAGGGGCAGTGTTGTTATCCTCACAAGGTGAGGTACTGAAACCTATTGAAAACAGGGGCAGTGCTGTTATCCTCACAAGGTGAGGTGTTGAAAGGTATTGAAAACAGGGGCAGTGCTGTTATCCTCACAAGGTAAAGGTATTGAAACCTATTGAAAACAGGGGCAGTGCTGTTATCCTCACAAGGTGAGGCATTGAAAGGTATTGAAAACAGGGGCAGTGCTGTTATCCTTACAAGGTGAGGTATTGAAACCTATTGAAAACAGGGGCAGTTTTGTTATCCTCACAAGGTGAGGTACTGAAACCTATTGAAAACAGGGGCAGTGCTGTTATCCTCACAAGGTGAGGTATTGAAACGTATTGAAAACAGGGGCAGTGCTGTTATCCTTACAAGGTGAGGTATTGAAACCTATTGAAAACAGGGGCAGTGTTGTTATCCTCACAAGGTGAGGTACTGAAACCTATTGAAAACAGGGGCAGTGCTGTTATCCTCACAAGGTGAGGTACTGAAACCTATTGAAAACAGGGGCAGTGCTGTTATCCTCACAAGGTGAGGTACTGAAACCTATTGAAAACTGGGGCAGTGCTGTTATCCTTACAAGGTGAGGTACTGAAACCTATTGAAAACAGGGGCAGTGTTGTTATCCTCACAAGGTGAGGTACTGAAACCTATTGAAAACAGGGGCAGTGCTGTTATCCTCACAAGGTGAGGTGTTGAAAGGTATTGAAAACAGGGGCAGTGCTGTTATCCTCACAAGGTAAAGGTATTGAAACCTATTGAAAACAGGGGCAGTGCTGTTATCCTCACAAGGTGAGGCATTGAAAGGTATTGAAAACAGGGGCAGTGCTGTTATCCTTACAAGGTGAGGTATTGAAACCTATTGAAAACAGGGGCAGTTTTGTTATCCTCACAAGGTGAGGTACTGAAACCTATTGAAAACAGGGGCAGTGCTGTTATCCTCACAAGGTGAGGTATTGAAACGTATTGAAAACAGGGGCAGTGCTGTTATCCTTACAAGGTGAGGTATTGAAACCTATTGAAAACAGGGGCAGTGTTGTTATCCTCACAAGGTGAGGTACTGAAACCTATTGAAAACAGGGGCAGTGCTGTTATCCTCACAAGGTGAGGTATTGAAACATATTGAAAACAGGGGCAGTGCTGTTATCCTTACAAGGTAAGGTATTGAAAGGTATTGAAAACAGGGGCAGTGCTGTTATCCTCACAAGGTAAAGGTATTGAAACCTATTGAAAACAGGGGCAGTGCTGTTATCCTCACAAGGTGAGGCATTAAAAGGTATTGAAAACAGGGGCAGTGCTGTTATCCTTACAAGGTGAGGTATTGAAACCTATTGAAAACAGGGGCAGTGTTGTTATCCTCACAAGGTGAGGTACTGAAACCTATTGTAAACAGGGGCAGTGTTGTTATCCTCACAAGGTGAGGTACTGGAACCCATTGAAAACAGGGGCAGTGTTGTTATCCTCACAAGGTGAGGTACTGAAACCTATTGAAAACAGGGGCAGTGTTGTTATCCTCACAAGGTGAGGTACTGAAACCTATTGAAAACAGGGGCAGTGTTGTTATCCTCACAAGGTGAGGTATTGAAACCTATTGAAAACAGGGGCAGTGTTGCTATCCTCTCAAGGTGAGGTACTGAAACCTATAGAAAACACGAGTGAATTTTATTTTTGACCCCTATCTTTTTTAGATCATTTGTTTTACTTGTTCAAAGAAATCTATTTCTCTGAGCAATTGTATTAATATAACGTAATATTTATTTAAACAAGTTGTTTGAACATATAATATAGCTCAGTATTTGTATTATTTATTTTCTACAGTGTTTTTTCTTCATTTTTATCAAGGTGCCAATAATTGTACGTTCCCCTGTATGTGCAGTGTAGGTGTAGTAAAGTGCCTTCATAAAGTATTCACACCCTTTGATTGTTTCACATTTTGTTGTGTTACTGCCTGAATTTCAATTGAGATTTTGTGTTGCTGATCTACACACAATACACCATAATGTCAAAGGGGAATTTTGTTTGTCGAACATTTTCGAAATGAATGAACAATTAAAAGCTGAAATGTCTTGAGTCACTAAGTATTCAACCCGTTTGTTATGGCAAGCCTAAATAAGTTCAGGAGTAACAATGTGCTTAACAAATCACATGAGTTCCATGTACTCACTCGCACAACAATTGTAGTTAACATGATTTTTGAATGACTACCCCATCTCTATACCGCACACATACAATTATCTGTAAGGTCCCTCAATCGAGCACAGATTCAACCACAAAGACCAGGCAGGTTTTTGAACCAATTGGTAGATGTATAAAATAAAATAAAAAGCAGATGCTGAATATCCCTTTGAGCATGTTGAAGTTATTTACTAGGCTTTGGATGGTGTATCAATACACCCAGTCACTACAAATTGTCCTTCCTAACTCAGTTGCCGGAGAGGACGGAAACTACTCTGGGATATCACCAGGAGGCCAATGCTGATTTTAAAACATTTACAGAGTTTAATGGTTGTGATATGAGAATGATGGATCAACAAGATTGTAGTTACTCCACAATACTAACCTAAATGGAAGAGTGGAAAGAAGGAAGCCTGTACAGAAAAATAATATTCTAAAACATGCATATGTTTGCAACAAGGCACGTACATAATACTGCAAAAAAATGTGGCAAGAAATGAACTTTTTGTCCAGAATACAAAGTGTTATGTTCGGGGCAAATCCAACACAACACATCACTGTGTACCACTCTGTCACGCGGGACTAGGTGTGTGTGCAGGAATCAGACGCAGAGAGAGAGTAACGGAGTAAAGTGCTTTACTATTGCACGCCAAACTGATAAGCCCAATACAATACAGGGCGCAGGACACTATACCAGACAACCCAAAACCACAGGGTGTCCAGTATAGAAAATAAAATACACCACGACCTAATATGTACACACGTAACAAAAGACAATCCCGCACAAAACAAGGGCCGGTCAAACTACTACATATAGGGAAGCTAATTAAACCAAAATACACACAGGTGAAACTAATAAGACAAAACCAACAGACAAACGAAAAAGGGATCGGTAGCGGCTAGTAGGACGATGACGACGACCGCCGAGCACCGCCCGAACAGGCAGGGGAGCCAACTTCGGCGGAAGTCGTGACACACTCTTCATATTTTCAAGCATGGTGGTGGCAGCATCATGTTATGAGTATGCTTGTCATCGGCAAGGACTAGGGACTTTTTTATGAAAAAATAAACAGATTACAGCTAAGCACAGGGGTAAATACTTATCTAATCAAGATATATTTGTTTTTTATTTTTCGTATATTTTTTATTAAAAAAATATATTTTGTGTAGATCGTTGGCCAAACATTACAATTTAATCAATTTTAATCCCACTTTCATAACACAATAAAATGTGGAAAAATCAAGGGGTGTGAATACTTTCTGAATGCACTGTATAGTCTATAGTAATTCCCGGTAGACAAAAGTGTAATGTGTGTAATAACTCCGTCCAGCAGCAGCAGCAGTGGAGTGCAGCTGCAGCTCAATGCTCCTCATATTAATTGGCCCATACTTCAATCACAGTGACTGGAGTGTGTCCTCTCTGATGGAACAGATCCCCTCTCTCTCTCTCTCTCTCTCTCTCTCTCTCTCTCTCTCTCTCTCATTCATTCCTTCACTCACTCACTCACACACTCATTCACTCACTCACTCACTCACTCACTCACTCACTCACTCACACACACACACACACTTTCCTATCTATCTCTGTCAAGTGAGAGCAGTACCAGCAAGAGGCTGCTTTCACATTGTACATAATGTCCACCCTGATCAGTCTGTACTCCTGGAGAACTACTGTACACCATAGTGTTGTGTTTACTGCACGGCTGTAAACAGTTAGGGTAAAGAGCTGTGTTGTTCAGCTCTGTGCTGTGCCACAGACCCCATGGCCATCACAAGCTATTCAAGTGACAAACGACGTAGCCATCCATCAACCTGCGCTGACACCAGGCCCTCTCAGGGAAATACAATACACTACATTTGTAAATTAGACGTGGGCTAAATACCAGATTAAGACAGTCACATCAATGTGATGGTACTTGTTTATGTGGAACACTTTAGATTGGGGTGTACGGATCTTAATGTGACAACAAACTGCTCTGGAATACAAACCAACTGGATCTTTACTGCATGTTTTCTTCTGGCAAGAAGATGAATAATATAATACAGGTTTTATGCTGTTTCACCATTTCACTGATAAAACTCAATATCGTAGCTCCACTCCTCCATAGTTTATCTCTCCACACTCGACTCTGTAAAATACTGTATATGTTTATTGAGTATAACTTTTTCACACAGGGGAATTGGGTGTTGCATAACTTTGTCAATGTAACAATATAACAAATCCAATAATAGAACACGTGGCTAATGAACCTAGCTATCTGAATGTAAAAAACGAGCAAGTATCCATTTTGCTTGTGGTTGAAGATGTGATAACATTCAGTATCAAAAATATTAAAAACATAGAGAAAATCAGAAAGAGTCAAATACTTTTTCCTGGCACAGTATGTGTTTATACGAGCACCTGTTTCTAGTGCCTATTCCTCAGCCTCAGGTTTTCAACATGCTGTAACCTTCAACCCTGGAGAACAAAAGAACACTGTCCCAATTCAACATATCTTAACTTTGATCTTTTCAGAAGTCTGAGTATACAGGGCATTCAGAAAGTATTCAGACCCTTTGACTTTTTCCACATTTTGTTACATTTACAGCCTTATTCTAAAAGGTATTAAACCGTTTTCCACCCTCATCAATCGAGACACAATACCCCATAATGACGAAGCAAAAACAGGTTTTGAAAAAAAAAACTGAAATATCACATTTACATAAGCATTCAGACCCTTTACTCAGGACTTTGTTGAAGCACATTTGGCAGCTAATACAGCCTGAAGTCTTCTTAGGTATGACATTACAAGCTTGGCACACCTGTATTTGGGGAGTTTCTCCCATTCTTCTCTGCAGATCCTCTCAAGCTCTGTCAGGTTGGATTGGGTTGACTTGTCCCAAATCCAAACTGTGCAGAAATGTTAATGAACCTACATTCTGATAATGGACCTTCATGTCTCAAAGTAATGGTGGACTGGCATCATTATTTGAGCTGTTCTTGCCATAATATGGACTTCGTCTTTTACCAAATAGGGCTATCTTTGTATACCACCCCTAACTTGTCACAACACAACTGATTGGCTCAAACGCATTAAGAAGGAAAACAATTCCGCAAATTAACCTTTAACAAGGCACACCTGCTAATTGAAATTAATTCCTGGTTAATTAACCTCATAAATGAATTAACCTCATGAAGCTGGTTGAGAGAATGCCAAGAGTGGGCAAAGCTGTCAAAGGGTGGCTACTTTGAAGAATCTCCAATATAAACTATATTTTGGTTTGTTTAACACTTTTTTGTTACTACATGATTCAATAAGAGAGTGTCACATCACACACACACTCACACACAGGCACATTGTGGCAGGTAGCCTAATGGTTAGAGAGTTGGACTAGCAAATGAAAGGTTGCAAGATCGAATCCCTGAGCTCACATGGTAAAAATCTGTTGTTCTGCTCCTGAACAAGGCAGTTAACCCGCTGTCACTGAAAATAAGAATGTGTTCTTAACTGACTTGCCTAGTTAAATAAAGGTAAAATGATTTTTTTTATGTCTTCACTGTTACTCTACAATGTAGAAAATAGTGAAAATAAAGAAAAACCCTTGAATGAGTAGGTGTATCCAAACTTTTGACTGGTACTGTACAGTAGATGGTAAACCTATGCGTCTATTTTATAGTATACATGTAACTACACTAAAGGACACACAAAGATACACACACATGGGCACACACACATGGGCGCACACACCACACACACAAACCAATGTGCTTCTCTATCCACATTGCTTGATCTTTGGGGTTTTAGGCTGGGTATCTGTAAAGCTCATTGGGGTTTTAGGCTGGGTATCTGTAAAGCTCATTGGGGTTTTAGGCTGGGTATCTGTAAAGCTCATTGGGGTTTTAGGCTGGGTATCTGTAAAGCTCTTTGGGGTTTTAGGCTGGGTATCTGTAAAGCTCTTTGGTGTTTTAGGCTGGGTATCTGTAAAGCTCTTTGGGGTTTTAGGCTGGGTATCTGTAAAGCTCTTTGGGGTTTTAGGCTGGGTATCTGTAAAGCTCATTGGGGTTTTAGGCTGGGTATCTGTATAGTTATTTGGGGGTTTAGGCTGGGTATCTGTAAAGCTCTTTGGGGGTTTAGGCTGGGTATCTGTAAAGCTCTTTGGGAGTTTAGGCTGGGTATCTGTATAGTTCTTTGGGGGTTTAGGCTGGGTATCTGTAAAGCTCTTTGGGGGTTTAGGCTGGGTATCTGTAAAGCTCTTTGGGGTTTTAGGCTGGGTAGCTGTATAGTTCTTTGGGGGTTTAGGCTGGGTATCTGTATAGTTCTTTGGGGGTTTAGGCTGGGTATCTGTAAAGTTCTTTGGGGGTTTAGGCTGGGTATCTGTATAGTTATTTGGGGGTTTAGGCTGGGTATCTGTAAAGCTCTTTGGGGGTTTAGGCTGGGTATCTGTAAAGTTCTTTGGGGGTTTAGGCTGGGTATCTGTATAGTTCTTTGGGGGTTTAGGCTGGGTATCTGTAAAGCTCTTTGGGGGTTTAGGCTGGGTATCTGTAAAGTTCTTTGGGGGTTTAGGCTGGGTATCTGTAAAGCTCTTTGGGGGTTTAGGCTGGGTATCTGTAAAGCTCTTTGGGGGTTTAGGCTGGGTATCTGTAAAGCTCTTTGGGGGTTTAGGCTGGGTATCTGTATAGTTCTTTGGGGGTTTAGGCTGGGTATCTGTATAGTTCTTTGGGGGTTTAGGCTGGGTATCTGTAAAGCACTTTGGGACAACTACTGATGTAAAAAGGGCTTCATATTGATTGATTGATTCCACTCATCTAAATTAAAAAGCCTCTCTGTGGCATCTGTCTACTCTTTACGCATCCCGACCACTGTAGGTTCTCTCTCTCTCTCTCTGTGTGTGTGTGTGTGTGTGTGTGTGTGTGTGTGTGTGTGTGTGTGTGTGTGTGTGTGTGTGTGTGTGTGTGTGTGTGTGTGTGTGTGTGTGTGTGTGTGTGTGTGTGTGTGCCAGAGCTCACCCAGTCACCTGCGATCAGAGACACACTGTGTTATCATACGGCTCAATGTGTAATCTCACTCTGATATTATACTGCTGCCTTTCATTTAATGCCTAGGACAAAGCAGCCTTCATAGTACACACACATAGCCATCCAGCCACGCGCATACACACGCACGCACGTGCACACACGCACACACGTCTCAGAAATAAACTCCTGCATATTCTCATGCGATTCACATTAACACTCACCAAAATACACTCAGTAAGAACCATTAAGTACATCTGTATGCTACAACACACACACACACACACACACACGCACACGCACACGCACACGCACACGCACACGCACACACACACATATCATCATCACACCATTCACAAAACATCAGCCAGCTACAAATGCTTTACTAGCCCCCAGAGAGTTCAGTCATAAATAAGAGTAAGGTCAACAGCCTTCATGTAGAAAGAACAGTCCCAGGGGATCCTGCAGATCACACTTCCACACAATACAACACAACACAATACAACACAATACAACACAACACAATACAACACAATATGCTGTATTATTTCAATAAGAACCAGTGTACTAGACAAACTGGGGATTTCCATCATCCCATGATGTATTATTTGCTGTATTTTTATAATAAGTATGACTGTACCTCCAACTACCATCTGGGTATGAGGTTTATTATAATGTGCTGTATGAGAAGCCTAGTACATTGCTGCTCTCTATCTCTCTCGCTCTCTCTCCCTTGTTCTCTCTGCCAATTCCTGGATAATAACACTGTTTGTATATGGATACAAATGTAAATCACTTTCAATATACAACAATATGCTGTGACAAACAACATTGTATTCCACCAGGACATGTAAAGATGATGTAAATGTGGGGGTACACTCTGCCAATACCAGGGTCAAGTAAGTAAGGGAGGCTGGTAGAGTACAGTAGTATATATTATTCTCCAGAGCTCAGACATGCAATACAGTAGAGAGGCACAAGACTGACTACCACTGCAATGCACACAGCCCGTCCCTCCACACTCCCCACCATCCATTCCTTCCCAAGTTCACTATAATGCCACATCATTTACTGGATTTACATATATATCGTTTTTTGGTTGAAATCCCTCTGTCAAGATGTCCTTATAACATACGACCTGCTGGATGATCTTACTACGTGTGTTTTAAAGGAAGTCGTTTTCCCTCTCTGACCCCCTCCAATGCTTCAGGTTCTGAGCTGAGCTGGAGGGACTGGGAAGGGAGGGCTGGCGTTTGTTGCAGGGACACATTTAATACCCAACACTGCCTATTCACTACAATAGAACCAAATGTGTGAAACTTAATGTGTATTCTGTACATAATATCCATAATGTCCATCCAGCGCAACAAATGTCTAGTATACTGTGTTTACTGTACCTGGCAGCCCACCTACTGGGCATGAAATGAAGAATGAACTGGATATAAGAAAGACATTCTGGTCATCTTGGAGGACAATAGAAGGCCGATACTAAGGTGTTTCTCTCATCAAAATGTGCTTTGGCTTCATTTAGCCTTCATCACCAGGGAGCTTGAATGGCCCTCTAGAACTCTGCTCACTATTTATGTGAATAGATACCATCCATGGATCCCTCCACTGATCAGAGATCCAGGAGTTTATTGAGGGGGAATAAAGTGGAACAGAGTTATGACACTTTAAAACTAGAGAGGAAGTAAAATGGAAATGTAACAGATTTCTGTTAATAAATTATTATGGAAAAATAAACTTATCGGCAATTCCACCATCATAGTCTGTTACTGTGATAGATTAAATATTGAGAGAGAGAGAGAGAGAGAGAGAGAGAGAGAGAGAGAGAGAGAGAGAGAGAGAGAGAGAGAGAGAGAGAGAGAAAGGGCAACCAGTGAAGAACACACACCATTGTAAATACAACCCATATTTATGCTTATTTATTTTATCTTGTGTCCTTTAACCATTTGTACATTGTTAAAACACTGTATATATATATAATATGACATTTGTAATGTCTTTACTGTTTTGAAACCTCTGTATGTGTAATGTTTACTGTTAATTTTTGTTGTTTTTCACTTTATATATTCACTTTGTATGTTGTCTACCTCACTTGCTTTGGCAATGTTAACACATGTTTCCCATGCCAATAAAGCCCTTGAATTGAATTGAATTGAATTGAGTTGCCATCACAGCAGCAAGATTTGTGAAAATGGTAAGCAGTGAAGAACAAACACTATTATAAATAAAACCCATATGTATGTTTATTAATTTGCACATCGTTACAACACTGTGTGCAACTTGCCCCTTCCCCTCCAAAGCCCTCACACTGTCACTCAGAAGCGTGTCCCAGTATGTGCCTGCCAGCTACAAGCCTTTACCAATGTGTGTAGCCATAATATGACATTTGAAATCTCTCTATTCCTTTGGAACTTCTGTGAGTGTAATGTTAACTGCAAATTTTTATTGTTTATTTCACTTTTGTTTATTATCTTTTTCACTTGATTTGGCAATGTAAGCATATGTTTCCCATGCCAATAAAGCCCTTTGAATTGAATTGAATTGAGAGAGAGGATGGACAAGAACCCAGCAGACACAGGAGGGGAGGCTTGAGGCACAGATCTTCACATCACTATTAGTGGTTATAGTGGATTTTTTACACCAGCGTTTCTCAACCGTTACTGACAGCTCCCTCGAATGGTCAGCTGACACCAATTTAGTCTGTTCTCAAATGCTAATTGTCATTTCAGCTGTCTTAGAGGGAAACCGAGCCTAGCTTGCCAGTTCCAGGTTCGTATGAGGTCTAGAAACACTGTGATCCAGAGCAACTCTACCTGGGGGGGTCAACCTCAGGGGTCACCGTCTCTGCTGCTTCCCTTTTCTCACTAGCACTTACATCATCAATTAAAGGCATTGATTGGCTAGACAGTTCCCTCTCCTAGCCAGGTCGACATCAGCCACTAATTAAAAGGCTGGAATGAAAGGCAGAAGCAGAGGCAGATGCTGTACAGCCCCTGAGGAATGGGGTCTGATATCCCTGAGCTAAAACACTCAACATCACAACCAGCCAATGGTAAAGAAACGCCTGATGTTAAACACACTACATAACACAGAGTCACACTGTTATCTGTCCTTAGAAATAACAAGGACACACTGATTTACTATATGTTAGGGAAACATACACACACACACCCACCTCCCCCCAAACAAACACACATTTATTGATCATTGTTAAATGAACTGGAACAGAGAAACATCAACCCTTCTAATTTGACACATTTCTAACACACAGACATTACCGTGCACACACACAAACTTGCACACACACACAAACACACACACAAATGAAACTCACAGGAAATAGAACATGCCTGCGGGAGAGGATTTAAATGACAAAAAACGAAATCAGCTCCTTAATTGAATGCAATTCCACCTAACACAACATGTTGATACGTAGCTGGTGTTGATAATCACAGAAATGTATATTACTGGTTTGCAGGGGTTCAAACCTGGTTCAGGGAACAGAACCGAAAACCAGAAAATGAAGACATTTTTAGAGGAAAATAATCAGAACTGTGAACGAAAGTGATCTGTACTGTTCTTTTACGTTTCGGGCATTTTTTTCAGTCCCACAAAAAAATGCAAAGCCCTCACACTGTCACTCAGAAACGTGTCCCAGTATGTGCCTGCCAGCTACAAGCCTTTACCAGTGTGTGTAGTCAACCTGCCCCTTCCCCTCCAAAGCCCTCACACTGTCACTCAGAAACGTGTCCCAGTATGTGCCTGCCAGCTACAAGCCTTTACCAATGTGTGTAGTCAACCTGCCCCTTCCCCTCCAAAGCAAAGCCTACTGTAGCCTACTGATTCAGAACTAAGGAAAATATTTTTTATTCGAGAATAATAATTTTTTTCAATGCTAGTTACGGATACTACATTTTCTAAGTTCCACATTGGATTTATTAACTACGAAGAGGTAACACGTGATTTTTATTCTGCTCTGCACACACACGCTTGTTAGCTAGTTAGCTTGTTAGCTAGTTAGCTAGTTAGCTTGTTAGCTAGTTAGCTAGTTAGCTAGTTAGCTTGTTAGCTAGTTAACTAGTTAGCTAGCTAGCTTTGGTCCAACTTTAAGCCAACTCTCAGAAGTTCAAAGACATTTAACGTTCCTGCATAGAAGACGCTGCTCCGTAGGTAAAGTTCTGTGGGCCTAATTCAGATCACACATTTCATAACAATGCCCAGCGCTTCAAGCAAAACCTCCTCCACCCTCTCTCACTCTCTCCCCACCCGCAAAATTTCAGTCGCATCTCGCACACCTGTCTGTCCATCGTGCATGTATACTATAGCCTAGGCAGCCGATAGCGTAGGCAGTTGATAGTGCCTAGGCTAAAACAACTATAGTTTGCATGCCCCATAGCAAGCTGCTCTATCCGCACTGATTGGTGAAGTAATTGAATGACAAGCTGATGAAACAAAAAAAGTATATTTCAGAGGTTTAAAAAGGAAGAGAAAGGGACTATAAAACGGTACTTTTTGGGGTTTTCAAACTGTTTCAGAACTTTATTTTGCAGTTTGGAACAGTGGAATGGAACACTGCTAGGTTGTAGATGTAGTCAACCAGCTCTCACAGTCTCACGTCAGAATTAGACTTTCATCCATGTTTATTAAACGTCAAATTTCAAAGTGTTTAAGGTTAAGAACAGGCATTAACTCTGAAATCTTGAAGTTAGGCATTAACTAGTTAGGCATTAAATGGTTAAGTTAAGGTTTAAGGTTTGGGATAGGTTTAAAACAGAAATGTAAAAAACAACTTTGTGTCGCTGGATTCGAATCAGAGACAGATGCTTTCATCAATCCGCCATCCCCGCCCACAACACCCTAGCAAATCCGAAACCTGCTTGAAGGTAACAGCACTCACTGTTGCCCCTAGTGGCCGGTTTCCATGTCTTCTCCCAACGTCCTCAGACATGGACGGACGTTGAATAGTGACATGTAACACGTGTGACTTAACATCCCTTGTGGTCGGTAATTGGCATCCATACGTATACTGTATGACATGCAGACGACATCATCACGTTGAATAATACCAGTACTATCTGGCATCCTCATTTGATTCTATAACAGTATACAGTAGACTCTCTTGTTGATATATTTTGTCTTGGAAGTGCCATGCATGTGAAGAGAACACACAGCATTATAAACAGGACAGGGTGTATATGTATCTGCTTTGGAACGGCATGGCGCTATGCACTGTAATAGAGGTGTCACTCCTCAGGAGTGGCCTGTACTGTGTGTAAGGTAGGATGCCTATTCCCTCTACAGCTGGGGAGGGAGAGAATCTAACGCTGCATAATAACGTGTGGCTCAGGTTGGGGCTGCGTTAGTCTTGCGTCGCCATACTTCCAGAATCAAGTTGTTGTCAAGACTCCCGTTTTAGGGAAGCCAGGTTCGCGACGAGACTAGGGCTGCGTTCACACCATATCTGGCTCTGCCTCCGCTCACTACTGTGGGTGCCGGAAACACTCCTGTCTGCCTACAAACGGCTGAACACTAAAGGTGGAGGCTGATGAACCTGTGAAGTTTGTTACATGTTACCTTCCACAAATATTCACACACACTGTCTAACACACACATACAAGGGATGACAGCGTATGTACACACTCTCACACACACTGACTAACACACATACACCGAAAGTCCAAGTGATGATGACCTGCCTTCAACAAAAGGACACTCTCACACTGACCAATAGCGATGGGGGAAAACATTGATACTAACATGTTGGGATATTCTTTTTGGACGATATATCGTATTGTTTTGACAATAAGTATCGTGATAATATTGTATCGTGAGGTCCCTGGCAATTCCCAGCCCTACAGGATAACACATACAAACGCACATACACATACGTCTATTTCTCACAGCCAACGTCCAAGAGGTGATGACTGGCCTTCATGAGGTCAGAGCAGCCAGCAGGAGCAGCCAGCAGAAGATAGAGCTGAGGTGAGATCCACCCTCATCTGTGTCCTCAGGGGCTCCAGGTCTGCCGGTCGTTGAAGGAGCTGTCATGGACTTGACTGGACCGTCCTGCTGTGCATTTCTCACACCCCATCAATGTGATGAGAATTAGCTACTGCTACTGCTACTGCTACTGCCACAGTGCCTTTGATAGGGAGGGGACAAGAGGAAACACAAAGCTAATGACATGACAGTGTCCTGATCAACACTTTGCCTTCAGCCATCATCCTTCCCATTGTCTTTACTCTGCCTTTTCTTCCCCTCCTTTATTATGCCTGTTCTTCCCCTCCTTTATTCTGCCTGTTCTTCCCCTCCTTTATTCTGCCTGTTCTTCCCCTCCTTTATTCTGCCTGTTCTTCCCCTCCTTTATTCTGCCTGTTCTTCCCCTCCTTTATTCTGCCTGTTCTTCCCCTCCTTTATTCTGCCTGTTCTTCCCCTCCTTTATTCTGCCTGTTCTTCCCCTCCTTTATTCTGCCTGTTCTTCCCCTCCTTTATTCTGCCTGTTCTTCCCCTCCTTTACTCTGCCTATTCTTCCCCTCCTTTATTCTGCCTGTTCTTCCCCTCCTTTACTCTGCCTGTTCTTCCCCTCCTTTACTCTGCCTGTTCTTCCCCTCCTTTATTCTGCCTGTTCTTCCCCTCCTTTATTCTGCCTGTTCTTCCCCTCCTTTATTCTGCCTGTTCTTCATACTCTGCCTGTTCTTCCCCTCCTTTACTCTGCCTGTTCTTCCCCTCCTTTATTCTGCCTGTTCTTCCCCTCCTTTACTCTGCCTGTTCTTCCCCTCCTTTATTCTGCCTGTTCTTCCCCTCCTTTACTCTGTCTGTTCTTCCCCTCCTTTACTCTGCCTGTTCTTCCCCTCCTTTACTCTGCCTGTTCTTCCCCTCCTTTATTCTGCCTGTTCTTCCCCTCCTTTACTCTGCCTGTTCTTCCCCTCCTTTACTCTGCCTGTTCTTCCCCTCCTTTACTCTGCCTGTTCTTCCCCTCCTTTATTCTGCCTGTTCTTCCCCTCCTTTATTATGCCTGTTCTTCCCCTCCCTTATTCTGCCTGTTCTTCCCCTCCTTTATTCTGCCTGTTCTTCCCCTCCTTTATTCTGCCTGTTCTTCCCCTCCTTTACTCTGCCTGTTCTTCCCCTCCTTTATTCTGCCTGTTCTTCCCCTCCTTTACTCTGCCTGTTCTTCCCCTCCTTTATTCTGCCTGTTCTTCCCCTCCTTTATTCTGCCTGTTCTTCCCCTCCTTTATTCTGCCTGTTCTTCCCCTCCTTTATTCTGCCTGTTCTTCCCCTCCTTTACTCTGCCTGTTCTTCCCCTCCTTTATTCTGCCTGTTCTTCCCCTCCTTTACTCTGCCTGTTCTTCCCCTCCTTTACTCTGCCTGTTCTTCCCCTCCTATATTCTGCCTGTTTTTCCCCTCCTTTATTCTGCCTGTTCTTCCCCTCCTTTATTCTGCCTGTTCTTCCCCTCCTTTACTCTGCCTGTTCTTCCCCTCCTTTATTCTGCCTGTTCTTCCCCTCCTTTACTCTGCCTGTTCTTCCCCTCCTTTATTCTGCCTGTTCTTCCCCTCCTTTACTCTGCCTGTTCTTCCCCTCCTTTATTCTGCCTGTTCTTCCCCTCCTTTATTCTGCCTGTTCTTCCCCTCCTTTATTCTGCCTGTTCTTCCCCTCCTTTATTCTGCCTGTTCTTCCCCTCCTTTACTCTGCCTGTTCTTCCCCTCCTTTATTCTGCCTGTTCTTCCCCTCCTTTACTCTGCCTGTTCTTCCCCTCCTTTATTCTGCCTGTTCTTCCCCTCCTTTACTCTGCCTGTTCTTCCCCTCCTTTACTCTGCCTGTTCTTCCCCTCCTTTACTCTGCCTGTTCTTCCCCTCCTTTACTCTGCCTGTTCTTCCCCTCCTTTATTCTGCCTGTTCTTCCCCTCCTTTACTCTGCCTGTTCTTCCCCTCCTTTACTCTGCCTGTTCTTCCCCTCCTTTATTCTGCCTGTTCTTCCCCTCCTTTATTCTGCCTGTTCTTCCCCTCCTTTATTCTGCCTGTTCTTCCCCTCCTTTATTCTGCCTGTTCTTCCCCTCCTTTATTCTGCCTGTTCTTCCCCTCCTTTATTCTGCATGTTCTTCCCCTCCTTTACTCTGCCTGTTCTTCCCCTCCTTTATTCTGCCTGTTCTTCCCCTCCTTTACTCTGCCTGTTCTTCCCCTCCTTTACTCTGCCTGTTCTTCCCCTCCTTTATTCTGCCTGTTCTTCCCCTCCTTTATTCTGCCTGTTCTTCCCTTCCTTTACTCTGCCTGTTCTTCCCCTCCTTTATTCTGCCTGTTCTTCCCCTCCTTTATTCTGCCTGTTCTTCCCCTCCTTTACTCTGCCTGTTCTTCCCCTCCTTTATTCTGCCTGTTCTTCCCCTCCTTTATTCTGCCTTCTTCCCCTCCTTTATTCTGCCTGTTCTTCCCCTCCTTTATTCTGCCTGTTCTTCCCCTCCTTTATTCTGCCTGTTCTTCCCCTCCTTTATTCTGCCTTCTTCCCCTCCTTTACTCTGCCTGTTCTTCTTCCTTTTGTCATTCATTCACTCTGGAAAAGGTGCTCTTTGTTCTGGGGAAAATAACACTATAGTATGTATGGATTTGGATTATTAAGCATTTGCGCCTGTTTGTGACAGAGAGAATTCAACACGGTCGTTAGAACCACGAGGTTCTGAGAAGGATGAGGTCATCAGGGTAAGTGTAAATTAAGATTTGTTGGTGTTTTATCCCCCTTTCAATCTGGGTTACAAACTATACAACTGGTTCAAATACTGAGCAAATCTTTCCACAAGACTGATAAATGACAGTGAATATTCCCACTGGCCCCTGGTTCTAGCTTCACTGAATCTGAATATGGGGTTGATCACAAAGATTGCTGCCACTCAGTCCACTGCATTTCCATTGTCAAGCCCAGAGGCATGGAGCCAGTAGTGAGGGTTTAGTGAAAGTGGCCAGAGATCCTGGCCCTGGGAGTGTGTCTGAGCTGGAGCAATGGCACAGTGGAGGGTGACACACGGCACGGGCTGCAGACACAGGGTAACATCGCTTTTAGAAATGACTCCATTTCCTCTTTTTAATAACCACTTATGCTGTCATTTCCTGCCCCATCCATCATCATGAGGGACCACACCACACTGCTGCAAAACTCTGCACCGCACAAAACATGCAGTCATGTGCAGCCATGCTTGAGGTCAACTCTCAACACCAAAACACACCTGGTGTGTGTGTGTGTGTGTGTGTGTGTGTGTGTGTGTGTGTGTGTGTGTGTGTGTGTGTGTGTGTGTGTGTGTGCGTGCGTGCGTGCGGGCGTGCGTGTGCGTGTCTATGTACTCTGTTTAGCCTTGTGCAGCTGTGTGCTCTGTCTACACGTCTGTCGGTCTGTATTGTGTATGTGGTGTCCATCCATCCTGGCTCCTTGTTTGTCCTTGCATGTATCTGTCAGTGTGTATGAACCGTGCAGCCAGCCCAACCGTGTACTACAGTACAGTACAATACAGTAGAGTACAGTATAGCCTCCCTCTCCCTGTGTGCTATCCCTGGCCCAGACCTACCACTGTGGGCTAAAGTCAATTAGCATGCTGTTTATCAATAGCGGCCAAGCCAATCCACAAGAGAGCATAGGGAGAGGGGAGTACTGCAATCGCTCCAAAACACCAGTCTCTGATCTCGTTAAAGACTAATTGATGTTCTATGTTAACGAGCTTTACCTTAATTAATGGTATTAAAAAGAACAGGGAGTGGAATGTTGGGTGGTTTGGGTGGGTGGGATTTGGGTTAGTCTCTCTAATATTGTATAAAAGGGATGGATGAAAGGAAAAGAGAAAGAGGGGAAGGTGTGATGTGGGATTAGGAAGAAGAAATGGAAGGGATTGCGCGGAGAAGAAACAGGGGGATTGGAGGAAGAAAAGAGAGACGCAAAGGAAAGGATAGAGAAGAGCTTTAAGGTGTTCTGTGAAAAAGTAGGAGAATCAATGAGGTGAAATTGATGAAGAGCGGAGAGGGAGAAAAAAGCAGACAAATGTTGACTCGATTCCTCTCATCTCTCCTCTCGCCCCCTCCAACTATGTCCCCTCTTGGATATTCATTTCCAGCTGACCCCTCCCCCTCTGACTCTCCTCCTCTACCTTCTCTTCCCCTCTCCCTCTGACTCTCCTCCTCTACCTTCTCTTCCCCTCTCCCTCTCTCTGCTGTCTTTTCCCATCTTCACCTCCACCTTTATTTACACCTCCTGTCTCTCTCTCCTCACTTCACCTCTCTTCCCCAATCCTCTCTCCCTCTCTCCTCCTCCCCCTGTTCCCATATTCACAGCTGATACAGTAGAGCTGTCTGTGGGCAATAGTATGATAGAATGGTAGCGAGGGCGATGTATTGACACTGAAAGCAACGCATTACCACAACACATGCATTCCTCTGCTGCTGCAGTGTGTCTGTGCATGGTTGTGTGTGTGGAGGGGGGATTGGGCTCTTTCCTCTGTGTGTGTGTGTGTGTGTGTGTGTGTGTGTGTGTGTGTGTGTGTGTGTGTGTGTGTGTGTGTGTGTGTGTGTGTGTGTGTGTGTGTGTGTGTTTGTGTGTGTGTGTGTGTGTGTGTGTGTTTGTGTGTTGTGCAGATGAGCATGTACACCAAGTTTAAGTTGCACAAACATAACATAAAGGAATAATGATAACATAGTCCATGGGAATGGATACCAGCTTGACAATCTAAATAAGTGGAAACTGCTCTTATCAGAACCAACATCTAGACTACTACAAATACACACACGTGAATGTAGGCCTATAGTAAAAACGCTGTTTTCCATCAACATAATGCAACACTTGGACAGCGCATCCCAATGAGTTTGAGTTTGATATGGCAACCAGAAACACTGCAGCACATCTGTGATATGCAACACCATCTCTCATACAGGTCAGATACTCTCTCGCCACTCTGGCTACAGAGCTCCAGCTCTAGTTTCCGGTTCTGGCCTTACATTTGGGCCTTCATTTATGTTTACCTTAGCTATAGTCCATTAATAAAGTCATGCTAGGAACAAAAGTTATTTATGGAGCAAAAAGGATAGAAACACGAGGATGTAAATTTACAAATCTACCAAGACAACAACTGAACTCACACTCAGCTAAAAAACATAATATTTCCACTGCCGTTGGTAATTTAGTCAAGTAACAGTGTTTGAGTACAAATACATTGTTGAAAATAAGGAGAATGACAGGCGTTGTACCACTACTGTACCTCGGCATGCAGTGGTCTTAACGTATTCTCCATCCTAGCGTGCTGTACCTCGGCATGCAGTGGTCTTAACGTATTCACCATCCTAGCGTGCTGTACCTCGGCATGCAGTGGTCTTAACGTATTCTCCATCCTAGCGTGCTGTACCTCGGCATGCAGTGGTCTTAACGTATTCTCAATCCTAGCGTGCTGTACCTCGGCATGCAGTGGTCTTAACGTATTCTCAATCCTAGCGTGCTGTACCTCGGCATGCAGTGGTCTTAACGTATTCTCAATCCTAGCGTGCTGTACCTCGACATGCAGTGGTCTTAACGTATTCTCCATCCTAGCGTGCTGTACCTCGGCATGCAGTGGTCTTAAAGTATTCTCCATCCTAGCGTGCTGTACCTCGGCATGCAGTGGTCTTAACGTATTCTCAATCCTAGCGTGTTGTACCTCGACATGCAGTGGTCTTAACGTATTCTCCATCCTAGAGTGTTGTACCTCGACATGCAGTGGTCTTAACGTATTCTCAATCCTAGCGTGTTGTACCTCGGCATGCAGTGGTCTTAACGTATTCTCAATCCTAGCGTGCTGTACCTCGGCATGCAGTGGTCTTAACGTATTCTCCATCCTAGCGTGTTGTACCTCGGCATGCAGTGGTCTTAACGTATTCTCCATCCTAGCGTGCTGTACCTCGGCATGCAGTGGTCTTAACGTATTCCCCATCCTAGCGTGCTGTACCTCGACATGCAGTGGTCTTAACGTATTCTCCATCCTAGCGTGCTGTACCTTGGCATGCAGTGGTCTTAACGTATTCTCCATCCTAGCGTGCTGTACCTCGGCATGCAGTGGTCTTAACGTATTCTCAATCCTAGCGTGCTGTACCTCGACATGCAGTGGTCTTAACGTATTCTCCATCCTAGCGTGCTGTACCTCGGCATGCAGTGGTCTTAACGTATTCTCCATTTTAGCGTGCTGTACCTCGACATGCAGTGGTCTTAACGTATTCTCCATCCTAGCGTGCTGTACCTCGGCATGCAGTGGTCTTAACGTATTCTCCATTTTAGCGTGCTGTACCTCGGCATGCAGTGGTCTTAACGTATTCCCTATCCTAGCATGCCGTGCAGAGATATAAATAGATTGAGTGAAGATTGATCGACAATCTTACTGAAAGCTGTAGCTAAGATAAAGACGGTGGGTAGACACACACACACACACACACACACACACACACACACACACACACACACAGCAAACATACACAGTAGCCTAAGCATACCTTGCAAAATGAACATCAATAGATATGACCACTTCAATTGATAAATCCGCAGGCATTCGTGCAAGTACCAGAAAACTGCTGAACAAGTATGTGTGTGTGCTTGTGTCTGAATGTGGAGGTTTTTCATATGGTATCTATATAACCTACGAATATGCAAGATAGGCTATGCGTTGAGGGGTATAAGAGCTCGTGAGTGTTCACGCGCAGCAATGACAGAGGGGTCAAAGCTCCGCGCGCCGGCCGTTTCCACCTCTCCATCCATCTTTCCATTATGAGCGGTTCTACAGATGCCGACACCCGCACCCCCTATTCCCGTCTCAATGACGCGTAGCAGGCTTTCGCTTCCCTAACCACAATGAATCTAACTAGGAGACTAACAAAAAAAAACTAACAAAATACCTCCGCACCTCGAATTCATAAAAATACATGCACTTACTGTTTTTCATGAGCCTTTCCCCCCTCGCTCCCTTCGTCCCTCCATTCTTTTCACATCCTTCCCTTTGAGGTATCCGTTTGCGTGTTTCCCCCCTGAAAATATATATCTAAATATATATTCTACATGTATTCAATTTTTAGATTTCTCTCTCTACCTCTCTCCCTCCCTCTCCCCTCTCTCTCTTTCTCTCTCTCTCTCTCTTTCCCTGTTCTTTTGTTAAAATTCAGTATATGCGCCCGGTCACCTAGCAACCATCAACCTCTCTCTCTATCCCTCCCTCACTCTCTCTCTCCATCACTGGCGACACGTGTTGAATGCTAAACTTAGCGGTGTGGAATAATATTAATAAAGGGGTGGTCGCTCTATAACTCTCCCTCTCTGCCTCTCTCTCTTTCACTCTCACGCTTTGGCTATCATAATGCAATATAAATATTTACTAGAACCACTCAACCCTCTTATTGCACCCCCTCCCTCCGCATTTCTCCCCTCCCTCCCCCTCTCTCCCTCTCTCTCCTCCCCTCCGGTCCTGCCATTCTCCTGGCTCCTATCGCTTTCTGCTTCTCCAAGCAAAACGGAGGCGCACCTCGCCACTGTCTGCGGAGCACATGTGAGTGTCATTCTGTTCCGTGGCTGGAAAGACCTGACATGAGTGTGTGTGTGTGTGTGTGTGTGTGTGTGTGTGTGTGTGTGAGAGAGAGAGAGAGAGAGAGAGAGGGGGGGGGGGATGGGGGCATGTGTGTTTACTGTGTATGGTTGTATGCAATCTTGCCTTGTAATTTGGACGAATGTGCTGCGTTATTTCATAGTCTACGTGTGAGATGATAGCATAGCATAGTGAATCAGTTTGCACCCTGGTAGATGGAAACAGTGGAAGCTGCTGAGGCTGGTAATAATGGCTGGAATGGAATAAATGGAATGGCATCAAACACATGGTAAACTTTTGTTTAATGTTGTTAATACCTTTCCACCTATTCAGCTCCAGCCATTCCACAAGCCCATCCTCCCCAATTAAGGTGCCGCCAACCTCCTGTGGATGAAAGACGGGGTCAACAAAAATCACTCAAATTAGTATGATATGTTTTGTTTAGTGTGTCCATTATCCATTTTGAATGATATGTTATGAATTACAATTCATTATTTTTTTTCACCTTTATTTAACCAGGTAGGCTAGTTGAGAACAAGTTCTCATTTGCAACTGCGACCTGGACATAGGATAGGATATGTTATAGGATATGTTATCATAGGATATGTTAGCTAAGTAGGTGGCTAACGCTAATGTTAACTTTAGCTAGGTGGCTAACATTAGCTTGGCTAGGGATTAGGGGTTAGGAGTTAAGGTTAGGGGAAGGGTTAGCTAACATGCTAAGTAGTTGCAAAGTAGTGAAAAAGTAGTAATTAGTTGCAAAGTTGTTAATTAGTTAAAATGCTAAAGTTGTCTGTGATGAGAGTAAAACACGCAGCATTTGGGTTGCTAGACCCATCCACCCTGACCAACCAACCTCCTTTTGTTTTTGCATTTAGTAACCTTCCATCTTATGTACTGTAACCATGCCAAACTAAACAAATGCTGTACTAATTTGAGTGTCCCGGATTTTCATCCACTATGTTACGTCTAGTCTAAAATCAAATCAAATCAGATTTTATTGGTCACATGCAGATGCTATTGTGAGTGTAGCGAAATGCTTGTGCTTCTAGTTCCGACAGTGCAGCAATATTAACAAGTAATCGAACAATTCCACAACAACTACCTAATACACACAAATCTAAGCCTAGTGGTTAGAGCGTTGGACTAGTAACCAAAAGGTTGCAAGTTCAAATCCCCAAGCTGACAATGTACAAATATGTTGTTCTGCCCCTGAACAAGGCAGTTAACCCACTGTTCCTAGGCTGTCATTGAAAATAAGAATTTGTTCTTAACTGACTTGCCGAGTTAAATAAAGGTAAAATAAATAAGAATATGTACATATAAATATATGGATGAGCAATGACCGAGTGGCATTGATGCAAATTATATTATAAAATACAGTATATACATATGAGATGAGTAATGCATATAATGTAAACATCATTATTAAAGTGGCATTAATAAAGTGACTAGTGATCCATTTGTTAGAGTGGCCAATGATGTCAAGTCTGTATGTAGGCAGCAGCCTCTCTGTGTTAGTGATGGCTGTTTAACACAGTCTGATTGCCTTGAGATAGAAGCAGTTTTGTAGTCTCTCGGTCCCAGCTTTGATGCACCTGTACTGACCTCACCTTCTGGATGGTAGCGGGGTGAAAAGGCAGTGGCGTGGGCCTTCCTGTGGCATCGGGTGCTGTAGGTGTCCTGGATGGCAGGTAGTTTAACCCCAGTGATGCGTTGTGCACACCGCACCACCCTCTGGAGCGCCCTGTGGTTGTGGGCGGTGCAGTTGCCGTACCAGGCGGTGATACAGCCCGACAGGATACTCTCAATTGTGCATCTGTAAAGGTTTGTGAGGGTTTTAGATGACAAGCCACATTTCTTTAGCCTCCTGAGGTTGAAGAGGCGCTGTTGCGTCTTTTTCACCACACTGTCAGTTTGTCCATGATGTGTACGCTGAGGAATTTAAAACTTTCCACCTTCTCCACTGCTGTCCCGTCGATGTGGATAGGGGGGTGCTCCCTCTGCTGTTTGCTGAAGTCCACGATCATCTCCTTTGTTTTGTTGACTTTGAGGGAGAGGTTGTTTTCCTGACACCACACTCTGAGTGCCCTCACCTCCTCTCTATAGGCTGTCTCGTCGTTGTTGGTGATCAAGCCACCTACTGTTGTGTCGTCTGCAAACTTGATGATCGAGTTTGAGGCGTGCTTGGCCACGCAGTCATGGGTGAATAGGGACTACAGGAGGGGGCTGAGCACGCACCCTTGTGGGGCACCAGTGTTGAGGATCAGCAAAGTTGTTTCCTACCTTCACCACCTGGGGCGGCCCGTCAGGAAGTCCAGGACCCAATCGCACAGCGCGGGGTTGAGATTCAGGGCCTCAAGCTTAATGGTGAGCTTGGAGGTTACTATGGTGTTGAATGCTGAGCTGTAGTCAATGAACAGCATTCTTACATAGATATTCCTCCTGTCCAGATGGGAAAGAGCAGTGTGCAGTGTGATGGCGATTGCATCGTCTGTAGACCTATTGGGGCGGTATGCAAATTGCAGTGGGTCTAGAGTGGCAGGTAAGGTGGAGGTGATATGATCCATGACTAGTCTCTCAAAGCACTTCATGAAGTGAGTGCTTCGGGGCGATAGTCATTCAGGTCAGTTACCTTTGCCTTCTTGGGTACAGGAATAATGGTGGCCATCTTGAAGCAAGTGGGGACAGCAGACTGGGATAGGGAGAGATTGAATATGTCCATAAACACACCAGCCAGCTGGTCTGCGCATGCTCTGAGGACGTGGTTAGGGATGCCGTCTGGGTGGGCAGCATTGCGAGGGTTAACACGTTTAAATGTCTTACGTCGGCCACGGAGAAGGAGAGCCCACAGTCCTTGGTAGCGGGCCCTGTCGTTGGCACTGTATTATCCTCAAAGCAGGCAAAGAAGGTGTTTCGTTTCGAAAGCAAGATGTCGGTGTCCGGGCTGGGGTATCCAGTAGACGACCAGTCTGGCCGCTGTCCGGGCTGGGGTAGCCAGTAAAAAGACCAGTCTGGTCGTTGTCCGGGCTGGGGTATCCAGTAGAGAGACCAGTCTGGTCATTGTCCGGGCTGGGGTATCCAGTAGAGAGACCAGTCTGGTCATTGTCCGGGCTGAGGTATCCAGTAGAGAGACCAGTCTGGTCGTTGTCTGGGCTGGGGTATCCAGTAGAAAGACCAGTCTGGTCTTTGCATATTTTATCAATTATTCTGGAAATTATCTGGATTGTTTAAAAATACCATTCATACATTTTTTTAAATACATTTTTCAGATTAAATAACAAAAATATTTTCTACATTAGTTCTCTCTCACACACACACACACACACACACACACACACACACACACACACACACACACAAACCACAAACACACACACACACACACACAGCAAAGTGTTAGCTAATGTTTATAATGATGTTTATTTGACTGAGATAGAGGAAGTGGAGTTTGAGATTGGGAGTGTTCCTCTTCTTCTCTTTCACTATCCCTCTCTCTTCCTCCTTTCCTCCATGCTTATCTTTGTTGGTGTGTAAACTCTGCTCGGCTCTTCTTGAACTGCACTGTTGGTTAAAACCTCTAGTGACTCCCCATCCCGCATGAGGGAGCGTAATCATCGACTGACACTAATTAGCATAACGCAACGGATATAAATATTGCTAGAAAATATTCCTATTCATGAAAATCACAAGTGAAATATATTGAGACACAGTTTAGCCTTTTGTTAATCACCCTGTCATCTCAGATTTTCAAAATATGCTTTACAGCCAAAGCTAGACAAGCATTTGTGTAAGTTTATCAATAGCCTAGCATAGCATTTTGTCCAGCTAGCAGCAGGTAACTTGGTCACGGAAATCAGAAAAGCAATCAAATTAAATCGTTTACCTTTGATGAGCTTCGGATGTTTTCACTCACGAGACTCCCAGTTAGATAGCCAATGTTCCTTTTTTCCCAAAATATTATTTTTGTAGGCGAAATAGCTCCGTTTGTTCTTCACGTTTGGCTGAGAAATCGCCCAGAAATTGCAGTAACAAAAACACTGAAAAATATTCAAAATTAGCTCCACAATATCTACAGAAACATGGCAAACGTTGTTTATAATCAATCCTCAAGGTGTTTTTCAAATATCTATTCGATAATATATCCACCGGGACAATTGGTTTTTCAGTAGGACGGATTGGAATAATGGCTACCTCTGTATTTTATGCGAGAATCACTCTGGGAGCATCAGGTGACCACATGCCCAATGTAGCCGCTTACGGGTATTCTTCAACATAAATGCATAAAACTACGTCACAATGCTGTAGACACCTTGGGGAATACGGAGAAAAAGTAATCTGGTTGATAGCCCATTCACTGCTCAATAGGGACGCATTGGAACGCAGCGCTTTCAAAACATGAGGCACTTCCGGATTGGATTTTTCTCAGGCTTTCGCCTGCAATATCAGTTCTGTTATAGTCACAGACAATATTTTTACAGTTTTGGAAACTTTAGAGTGTTTTCTATCCTAAGCTGTCAATTATATGCATATTCTAACATCTTGTCCTGACAAAATATCCCGTTTAGTACGGGAACGTTATTTTTCCAAAAATGAAAATACTGCCCCCTAGTCACTTTAGGGCTTGCAAGTAAGCATTTCACGGTAAAGTCTACCCTTGTTGTATTCGGCGCATGTGACAAATAAAGTTTGATTTGATCAATAAATCCATACATGACCATGGATCATTAGTGAGGCCTGCACCACGCTACTATGTAAATTATCATATGATTGGAGTTAACATTGAGGAGCGCTCCAGATTGATTTACATAAAACACACACACACACACACACACATACACACCAGCCAGGTCACACCAGATCGACTTCAGTATTCAACATTGTCCAGGTCCCCAGGATGTTGGGAGATGATTTCAACACCATCCACTAGGGTCAACGTGAGCGCCTATTAGCATCTAGCTAGACACTTGCTAGAGTGTTGTGGATGGGGATAGAGGATGGGTTTAAACCATGTGCTCTGGCTTTGAGGATTGTGGGTTCAATCCCAGTTCTAAGCACTTTTAACCCTATCACAAACGTTAACCCTTACCTTAACACTAGAACAGCTGGGCCTCGAGGGACCCCCTTTGAGCTGATGAGCAGTCATTCTGACTGTAACAACAGTGTAATTAATACCTTTCATATATGCTATCGCAAAAATAATGTGGGATTAGGTTACATTAGAATACAAAAAAAATGTATATTTCAACTAAGATAATCGCATTTTCATTAGTTTATGTTACTGTAGGCTATTTGTTAAAAAAAATTAAACACTGAAAACACAAAAATTAAAGTGTTCAATAAATGTTATTCGTGGAGTGCCTTTGTTATGACAACTAGGAAACAGAATAAGGTAAAGGATTATTTTTAGAATGACAAAAAATCTATATATACCCCAACCACCAAGATGCACGTTCAGCAAGACGAGTGGTCAAATACTGAAAACAACAGTAGCCTAAACATCATAAGCGCAAAATGTGCTGGATAAATAGTGAAGATCAGCACAAAAACAATAATGGCATTATAAAGAAGATGTGTTAATTAATATGACAGCAGTCAAAAACAGTCGATTATTGTCAGCTCCTGCTTACGTGGTGTGTGTCTTCACACAATGGCATCAACTGGAGCATGTCCACGTCACATAAACAACAAAAGCTGGTGTGTGTTGCCGATGTTGTTTCTGCTAGAGATGTAGGGCCCGCTCTCTCAGTGATGACATTTTACGCTTATAATCGGCCAGTAGCATTGTCACTGGCTTGTTTTATCCAGATGTTGCCTTCCCTTCCTCTCTCCTCTCTTTGTTTCATTTGGTGGCTGCACGGGCACCTGCTCACTGCGCACCGATCTGGCTTTTTTGCGCTTAGGCCTCAGGGATGTAGGTTCAGGCTGAGGCTCAGAATCAGAAGATTCATTTTTTCCACACCATCTGAGTCGTTTCCACTCAGATTTTGTAGCAATGCTAACGTAGCATGTGCATCGATTAGTTTTGGTCTTCTTACAATAGTAAATTACGCACGCTCTCACTGTGTACTAGGTCAGAGAAGACTGATAAGACTGCTTGGATTCGGTGGACTCAAATAGGGTACATACCATTTTGAGATTATAATTAGAGTAGATCAATACAATAGAATGGCCAGTATAGTTTAGGTTCAGTTTCGAAGCAATTATCTGGGGGATTATCAACTGGGCACGGCACCTTCCACTGTAAGGGAGCAGGCCCTACTGTCAGGACAAGGAGGGGAGCAGGCCTTACTGTCAGGACAAGGAGGGGAGCAGGCCTTACTGTCAGGACAAGGAGGGGAGCAGGCCCTACTGTCAGGACAAGGAGGGGAGCAGGCCTTACTGTCAGGACAAGGAGGGGAGCAGGCCCTACTGTCAGGACAAGGAGGGGAGCAGGCCTTACTGTCAGGACAAGGAGGGGAGCAGGCCCTACTGTTGGGACAAGGGGGGCAGCAGGCCCTACTGTCGGAACAAGGAGAGGAGCAGGCCCTACTGTCAGGAGAAGGAGAGGAGCAGGCCCTACTCTCAGGAGAAGGAGGGGAGCAGGCGCTACGTTCGGGACAATTAGGGGCAATAGGGGGAAACCATTCAAAAAATGACATGCACTCCTAAAACTGGTTATATCTCCAGTTCTGTTTGTGATATTAAGATTCTAACAACAACAGTGTGTTATAAAGACTTATTTAGGAAAAGTCAAGTACGGAGGGGGCAGGACTTTAAAAAACAGATGAGTAATACTTTTTTTTAAATTCAAGAGGAGTCCAAATGACTGTTTGAGCGGTTCTAGTGTTAATCAGACATAATTAATGCCTAAACTTAGCTGTAAAAATGTGACGTTTATACACACAAGTTTGATGGACATGTAGATGTCTCTGTTCTTTCTCATTTAACATTCATCAATATCTGTGTGTGTGTGTTTGTGTGTGTGTGTGTAACCATTTGGGGTGGACACACAGCAGACCTTAGGGCAACTAGTGGAAGTAATTTTTCTCTCCTGTACCAATCCCAGCCATTAGGACTGTAGGAGAAAGTCACCCCTAGACACTGTTCTAAGCTCAGTTGCATTTACCCTCCCTAGTGCCATATGGTTAGGATTTGGAACGGTAACTGATCCTAGATCTGTGCCTACAGGCAGCTCACATCCCAGTCATTAGCAGGACGATGAAGTCACTCCTATACACTGGTATATGGTCAGTCGTACATTTCCTTCCCTATTGGTTAAAGGTTACGATAAGGTTATGGCAAGCTGATCCTAGATCTGTGCCTAGGGGCTCTGTGCAGTCATTATTCCCCAGATGGCAGAGACAGATAGACAGTGAGGACCCATTGTTTCTGAGGTATATGATGTGGGATGAGGATCCATATCAGGCTCAGTGGTGTGTTGCGAGACAGTGCTACTATAGTGGTATTAATAATAGACCAGATACATATCAGCCCCTGGTTTCTCTCATACAGTACAGGTGAACCTCCTAAACCAGATAACTTGTCACATTCCTCCTGTTATCTTATGAACCAGAGAACTTGTCACATTCCTCCTGTTATCTTATGAACCTCCTCAACCAGAGAACTTGTCACATTCCTCCTGTTATCTTATGAACCTTTCTCTCTCTCTCTCTCTTATGCCCTCTGAGATGTTTATGAGGCATGTGGTGGTATGCATTCTACCATTTATTATTAGTGGCAGCATGTGTAGTATAGCCTTCTGTGTATTGTACAGTATAGGCTATAAGTATCGTATGAATGTTAATCTGGAGAAGTACTATATGTGTTCCTATGCAGGGTTGTGGGTGTGCATTTGTGACAGGATTATGTTTGCATGTGCACATTACACATACTGTACATTATTTTGCTGAGTGTGTGTGTGTGTGTGTGTGTGTGTGTGTGTGTGTGTGTGTGTGTGTGTGTGTGTGTGTGTGTGTGTGTGTGTGTGTGTGTGTGTGTGTGTGTGTGTGTGTGTGTGTGTGTGTGTGTGTGTGTGTGTCTGGGAGGGTATCTTTGGTGTCTGTCCTAATCTGATGTGACTGGGTTCCCCCCTATCTCTGTTTACGCATCTGTTTAGCTCTGAGCTAATAATCAAACACCAGGCTACACACACACACACACACACACACACACACACACACACACACACACACACATACACACACCAGATTTGATTCGATTTTGATATAACCAGTTTTTTATTTCTTCTGAAAACAATCATTTAAAAGTCGGTTAATTACATAGCTGTAGTAAGAGAGAGAGATGGTTCATCATTTCAGATTTGTCTGCTTGACTGGGTCCTTGCAATGTCAGGAGGGTCTTCCGGAATAGGTTTCTTTACAGTGTGAGAGAAAGACAGACAGACAGACAGAGACAGAGATGTTGGAGAGAGGGAAATGGATAGTTGGTCCTCAGTGGAGTGGTGTTAAAGACACAAGCCCTCCGGATGATTCTCTGAGCCTGACTAGCCTGTCTGGCATTAACTGAAGTCATGGGGCCCTGGCACAGAGAGAGAGAGAGAGAGAGAGAGAGAGAGAGAGAGAGAGAGAGAGAGAGAGAGAGAGAGAGAGAGAGAGAGAGAGAGAGAGAGAAAATGGAAGGGTTATAGAGAAATAGAGAAAAAGGAGTGAGTGAGTGAGTGAGTGAGTGAGTGAGTGAGTGAGTGAGTGAGTGAGTGAGTGAGTGAGTGAGTGAGTGATCTAAAGAAGACCATCAGGACTTGGCATGGAGGGAGAGAGAGAGGGAAAGAGGGTGAGGAGTGCTGTGATTGAGAGAGAGAGAGAATAGGAAGGGAGAAAAGGAGGGCAATGAGTGGGTGATCTAGAGAGGACCATGGGGATTGGCATGGAGGGAGAGAGAGAGAGAGAGTGGGTGGGTGGGTGGGTGGGAGGGAGGATAGAGGAGGCAAGGGGTGATTGAGAGAGGGAGAGAAGAGGAAGGTGCAGAGGAAGGGGGAAAGAAGGGCAGTGAGTGGGTGATCTGGAGAAGACCATTGGGTCATGGCATGAGGAATGTGAATGTGAGTGAGGGAGGAAGAGAGAGAGAGAGAGAAGAAAGAGAGAGAGAATGATAGGGCCATGGGGTCTTGGCATAGTTAGACAGAGGGCTAAGGAGAACGTGTGGGAAGCGTATTCAAACCTATCTCCAACCGACGCTGACTTCACACACACACAAACACACATACACGGCAGAGGGAAGAGGCAATTTCATTTCCCTCTATGGAATGTGAAAGAGGAAATATCCTGCTCCTCTGTGCTATAGTGCAATATCTCCCAATGACCTGCTGTGCTGAAAGGAACTCTAATCCATTTCAGTGGCCCTCCAGTCCTCGTGCTACTGTGTTGCAAATCCCCTCCATTGCTCTTCTTGAATAAATTAGATTTTTTTTTATGGCCGTGGTGAGGCTCAACTTTTATACCCCTGGAGAACCCTGATGAATGTGTAGAACTCCAACACTCGGGAACACACACACACACACACACACACACACACACACACACACACACACACACACACACACACACACACTGGCTCAAGTAGACATTGGCTCAAACAGGAATACAGTAGCCTACAGTCTAGATGTTGATCTCTTTCTCTGTAAAACACACACTACTTTGTGGATGAAAGCCTGAAACATGTTCAGATTAATAATGACATTAAAGAACATTGAACAATTTAAAAGCCCATGTATTATTTATCTGAGAACAGAAGAACAACAATGTAATGAAATGCACTTTATATCATCTTAGCTCATGAATATGTAAAACCTGCAAATTAATAATTCTTTATTATGAGGAAACGAGAGAATCTCAGGACTTGATAATGAGAGAGCGAGAGAGAGAGAGGGAGTGTGTGTGTGTGTACTCGCATGTGTGTGTAGAGTGTGAAGTGTGTTTGAGTGCATGCCTGCAAACTTGTGTACGTGTGTGTGTTTAAGATTTCGTTATTCCTGCCTATGTCTTGGGAACCAATCAAAACTGTTCTGTCTCTGCTTGAACCAATCAAGACTGTTCTGTCTCTGCTTGGACCAATTAAGACTGTTCTGTCTCTGCTTGGACCAATCAAGACTGTTATGTCTCTGCTTGAACCAATCAAAACTGTTCTGTCTCTGCTTGGACCAATAAAGACTGTTATGTCTTTGCTTGGACCAATCAAGACTGTTCTGTCTCTGCTTGGACCAATCAAGACTGTTCTGTCTCTGCTTAGAACCAATCAAGACTGTTCTGTCTCTGCTTAGATCAATCAAGACTGTTATGTCTCTGCTTGGACCAATCAAGACTGTTATGTCTCTGCTTAGAACCAATCAAGACTGTTCTGTCTGTGCTTGGACCAATCAAGACTGTTCTGTCTCTGCTTGAACCAATCAAAACTGTTCTGTCTCTGCTTGGACCAATCAAGACTGTTATGTCTCTGCTTGGACCAATCAAGACTGTTCTGTCTCTGCTTGGACCAATCAAGACTGTTCTGTCTCTGCTTAGAACCAATCAAGACTGTTCTGTCTCTGCTTGGACCAATCAAGACTGTTATGTCTCTGCTTGGACCAATCAAGACTGTTCTGTCTCTGCTTAGAACCAATCAAGACTGTTCTGTCTCTGCTTGGATCAATCAAGACTGTTATGTCTCTGCTTGGACCAATCAAGACTGTTATGTCTCTGCTTAGAACCAATCAAGACTGTTCTGTCTCTGCTTGGATCAATCAAGACTGTTATGTCTCTGCTTGGACCAATCAAGACTGTTATGTCTCTGCTTAGAACCAATCAAGACTGTTCTGTCTCTGCTTGGACCAATCAAGACTGTTCTGTCTCTGCTTGAACCAATCAAAACTGTTCTGTCTCTGCTTGGACCAATCAAGACTGTTATGTCTCTGCTTGGACCAATCAAGACTGTTCTGTCTCTGCTTGGACCAATCAAGACTGTTCTGTCTCTGCTTAGAACCAATCAAGACTGTTCTGTCTCTGCTTGGACCAATCAAGACTGTTATGTCTCTGCTTGGACCAATCAAGACTGTTCTGTCTCTGCTTAGAACCAATCAAGACTGTTCTGTCTCTGCTTGGACCAAATCACAGCTATCATGCTGAATTTGAGTCTAGTAGTCTGGTTTACCTCCTCTGAGTGGCCGGCACAGTCTGCAACGCCATCCAGAGCGCCTAACGATGTCTCACTGGAGAATGTGTCTCCTGAGGGAATACTGCCTGACAACGGGGGATCAGGATTCCATAAGGAGAAGTGAGCGCTCTGTTTCATCCAGCTCACTGGGGAATTCACATCCCCCTAATCACACAAACACATATATGTGTATGTGTATGCATGCATGTATATATATATATATATATATATATTTACCAAATAATGCAGACAATTACATTGATGGAATCAACATTCTTTCTGCAATATTAAGCTGATCCGCCCCTAAACAAAATTCAATAAAAAAACACACACACAAAGACACCCACATGCAACCACACACATACACTCCCCCTCCCTCCCTGTCTCCCTCCTTCCTGCCACTACACCCCTGACGGCAGTCATCTGGTGGTATCAATAAGAAAGCAGTTCCAATCAATGGCTCAGTGTCTCACCATCCCATCAGTCTGTGATCCTCCCCTACACACCAGAATACACAGCCTAAACCTCCCTCCCATCACAACCCACAGGAGCCTCTCTCCCCGCTTTATTCATAGACAGACACACAGAGACATACATACACCTTGTTGCAGGCTAAATAACCATGTAGCTCTTTATGTATTGCAATGACTTCTGACAGCTGTTGTGCTGCTGTGAGACTGTGAGAGAAATACATCCTTGATGGAGGAGAAAGTTTAAGTCTAAAATCCCTGACTATTACTTTCTGTGTTTTCTCCGAGCTAGGCGGAGGTGTGACCCAAATCCTTCAGGTTTTCTGATGATTGGACTGAACGTTAGATCAGAGGAGTCCAGTGGGGTGGTGGGGGGAGATGGGGAAGGGAAGAGGAGGAGGAGGGTCAACACTATCTATCTGGCCATGTTAGAGAGGACGAAGAGGGTGCTGTGCTTTCAAAACACAAATGCACTTTTCAAACGCAAATCATAATCTTACTGTAACTTTCACCCTAAACTTAACCTGTTAACACAAATGCCAACCCAAGCCAAACCTTAAAGCAAAAATGTACAATTGCTATATCCATTTTGGTACTTGTAAATTAATGATATATAGCTATTGATTCTTAAAGAATATTACTTGGAAATGCCTCATGTGCTTAGTTTAACTGTAACCACATCAGGACCCAAAATATAAGCTTGTTTTACTCCACTGTTTGTGAACAATGTAATTGTAAACAAACACGGTATAGCTTCAAAACATGGTAAAAACTAGAGAGTGGGCTAGGATGGGTTCATCATTTACCTCTCTGAGTGGACATTTCCCTGACCTGTGACCCCGGCACATGACATTTAAGAGGTGGTATGATGCTGCTGGCATCCTGTCCACTGTTTAATGATCTAAAACTGCCGGCTCACTCCTCTCTACACCTCTTCCACTTGTTTTGTCTCTGTACTCCAGCACTTTGGATTTGAAATTAAACAATGACTATGAGGCTAAAGTGCAGACTGTCAGATTTAATTAGAGGGTATTTTCATCCATATCGGGTGAACCGTTTTCTACATAGTCCTCCCATTTTAGGGGACCACAAGTATTGGGATAAATTAATTTATGTGTATTAAAGTTGTCAAAAATGTTGTATTTGGTCCCATATTCCTAGCATGCAATGATTACATCAAGCTTGTAACTGTACAAACTTGTTGGATGCATTTGCTGTTTGTTTTGGTTGTGTTTCTGATCATTTTGTGCCCAATAGAAATGAATGCTAAATAATGTATTGTGTCAATTTTGGAGTCACTTTTGTTGTAAATAGGAATAGAATATGTTTCTAAACAATTATACATTACTGTGGAGGCTACCATGATTATGGATAGTTCTGAATTAGTCTTGAATAATGAGGGAGAAAGTTACAGAGGCATAAACATCATAGCCCTACCAAAAATGCTAACCTCCCATGTTATTGTAATGGTGAGAGGTTAGCATGTCTTGGGGGAATGATATTTGTGCATCTGTATTGTGCATTCTCACTCATCATTATTCATAATTCATTCAGGACTATCCGTAATCATGGTAGCAAGTTGACGTAGATGCACAATGCAAACAGTAGTAGTGGGTGATTTCCCACCACAGCCAGGTGCGTTGAAGGGCAAGGCTAAACTTCGCCGCTGTTTTGGTCCTGTAGCTACGAAGATGTAGCAGCATGAAGCCAACCTGTGCACATGCGCAGATACTCTGTGTGACTGTGTGAGAGCAGTCTTGCACCACTTCCATCTCATTGGGTGTGTTTGAATAGTAAGGCTAACGAAGCCGACTGTAGACAAAAGTCAAGGAGTGCAGCCGGAGAAGTGCATCGGCGAAAGCCGACAGTTGGACACTGTAGTGGTTTTTCAACAGCAAGGCTCAGATCAACATGGCAGTGTCAACATACAGTGACTTTGGAAAGTATTCAGACCGTTAGACTTTTTCTACATTTTGTTACGTTAAGAAGTTTGGAGCCACCAAGACCCTTCCTAGAGATGGCTGCCCAGCCAAACTGAGCAATTGGAGTAGAAGGGCCTTGGTCAGGTAGATGACCAACAACCTGATGGTCACTCTGACAGAGCTCTAGAGTTCCTCTGTGGAGATGGGAGAACCTTCCAGAAGGACAACCATCTCTGCAGCACTCCACCAATCAGGCCTTTATGGTAGAGTGGCCAGACGGAAGCCACTCCTCAGTAAAAGGCACATGACAGCCCACTTGGAGTTTGCAAAAAAGGCACTTATAGACTCTCAGACCGTGAGAAACAAGATTATCTGGTCTGATGAAACCAAGCCTGAATGCCAAGCGTCAAGTCTGGAGGAAACTTGCACCATTCCTACGGTGAAGCATGGTGGTGGCAGCATCATGCTTTGGAGATGTTTTTCAGTGGCAGGGACTGGGAGACTGGTCAGAATACAGAGTACAGAGAGATCCTTGATCAAAACCTGCTCCAGAGTGCTCAGGACCTCAGACTGGGGGCGAAGGTTCACCTTCCAACAGGAGAATGACCCTAAGAGCACAGCCAAGACAACGCAGGAGTGACAAGTCTCTGAATGTCCTTGAGTGGCCCAGCCAGAGCCCAGACTTGAACCCGATCAAACATCTCTGGAGAGACCTGATAGAGCTTGAGAGGAGCTGCATAGAAGAATGGAAGAAACTCCCCAAATACAGGTGTGCCAAGCTTGTAGCATCATACCCAAGAAAACTCGATGCTATCATCGCTGCCAAAGGTGCTTCAATAAAGTACAGATTAAAGGGTCTGAATACTTATGTAACATTTCAGTTTTTTAACAGCAAAAATGTCCCAAAATCTTTTTGCTTCGTAATTATGGGGATTGTTTGTACATTGATGAGGGGGAAAAAACCTTTAGAATAAGTCTGTAACAACAAATGTGTAAAAAGTCAAGGGGTCTGAATACTTTCCGAAGGCATTGTAGCTGCTATTGTTTATCAACGTTTTTCTTTATAAAAGTAAAAATAAACTTTTCTAAGTCCCATATCAAACACAAACTAAAAACATCATGTCTGTACAATGAATTGGTGAGAGAGAGGTCTCAAATATCTCTTTCATTTTGTTCTGCCTGTAGCTTTAAAATAGCTGCAAAGTTGGTTCTGGTGTCAGTCATGTCTTTGGTCACGTTCATGTGTGTCAACCAAAAACACCCTAATGATGGGTTGACAAATAGTGTCTCCCACTAGCCAGGAGTTGGCTGCATGGTGCAGTTGGTGAGAAACAACTGCATCGACTTGAAGATGGCTTCATAAAAAACTCCATGGCATTTGATCACATGGTTTTGTAAAGTTCATGCAGTCGACATGTAGGCTGCAACATACTTTGAAAGGCGGTGACCATCGTTGATCTTGACTAGACAAAATGTATTCGCTCGAACACGCTCAATATTTGCTGTGCTGCTGTTGGCAATGTCATCTTGCTTGCATTGTTGTTCACCTTTAAAAGTGTGTTGCATTATGAGGATAAACATGTTACTTCTTGCTGAATGTTGACTGCATGAACTTTACAAAAATCATGTGATCAAAGGTTGTGAAAGTTTTACTGCAGTTAATGGAAAGTTTGTGCAGTTGCTCTTCACCAACTTCCTCCAGCAACCATGGCCTGCATTGTGGGAGCCTCTATTGTCAACCAATCATTATTCTTGACATAACTGAAACAGGAACTAACTTTGCTGCTATTCTCCCAACACCCTGTGCACTAGTAGAGATCGGAGAGGATTTGACAGGTGTAAGCAATATGGTAATAGATTCACCTTGCCCTCTGATAGGCTATGTGGAAATTTCACCATTTTGCTTATACCATTCATATCCTCTCAGATCTCCACTAGAGGTTGACATGGGAACAGGACTCCCGGGGGTCTTGCGGAATTCTAGCATGAATGGGAGTCAACTGTGTAGGCCTAATATAGTTTACTTAATAATATATATTTATGTTAATTTCCCACCTCCCCCTTCTGTTGGCTCACTCTCGCGCCTCCCTCCAGTTGTAGCCACTCCCTACTTTACCTCAGATGAGGTCGGAGACGTACACTGTTACACATGTCCATATCCATGAGTTCATCCAATTCTGGGTAAGTAAGTGCAAGGGCTGCCTTCATTGCCACATCTCGTAATGTGGTTGTTATCAGCTGTGTACAGACAACTGTCTCATGAGCTCTGAGCAGCAGCCAAACAGAGCAGTTGCTATGGCTACTCACACGCAGAGCAGGGACAGACAGACGAGCATCTAAACATTTGACAGGACAAGATGAACACTCCCATGTCAATCTGCATAAAGAGTAAGGTTTAGGGGTGCATTTTGGGATTGGCCCTGGATTGTACAATGTGCACACGATACATGTTGAGTGTGTGATATGGGGGGTTAGAGACAGAGAGAATGGAAAACCGTGTTGATCTGAGCCTTGCTGTTGAAAAACCACATTAGTGTTCAACTTTTGGCTAGCACAGTTGCAACTTGCCCAACTTTACTCCTTGACTTTGAGCCCAATCTCAATGTGACCCACCAGATTCCGAAACTTACACCCCACTAGGAGAAAAAGCTTGAAAACCCCTTTAGATTTTTGCCAAACATTTTGATTTTAAAAAACTGAGCGTAACTATTTTTTTGATTTAGTTTGGGAAAGTTAATGGTTTCATTATAGTTTTAATTTTTTTAAAGGTTTGTTAATTTTATTTCCGTTTACACGTTTTTTCATGATTAGTTTTTATTTTAGTTAGTTTACTATAATAACCTTGCATCACAAACACACAAGATACACATGAATAATAATGATTAAATGCTATGCCAAAACAGTCATAAAGAGCATTTTATCATTTAACTTCACTGATCTGAGAGGGTTTGATGGCTGAAACCTGTCTTTTCACCGATCTGGTGAATCCCTCTATCAGTGAAAGATGAGGGAAAGGAGATGAGATGACGGTTTGGAAAGAACTGGGATGCAGAAAAAGTAATTGTGACATTTGCTGAATCAATCAATCATTGATCAATAATTGAATTAACTCACGAGTCATTCAACAGTCTCAAATCATTGGAACACAAAGTTTGGAGACAAAAATCCCTGCTGACCAATTAATAATGAATTCAGTAACTTAATCAACCGGTAAACCTTTCCCTCAGTCAGTCAGTCTAAATGATCTCTATTTTAAGTTGCCACTGCTCTGGCCTTCTCTGGAGGAGCTCATATGTATAGATCTGTAAGGAAGGGAGAGATAAATCAACTTTGATCTGGTATAAGCAAGATGGAGAAAACCCAATCCAGTGAGAGGACATAGTGAAGCTATTACCACAATGCTTATCCAATAATTTCAGATCTATGGAGTACTCATGGATACGGGTTAGGGGTCAATGTGGGACTTGGATAAAACTATTCAAACAGGATCAAAAACCCTACGACCCTGTTCCTGGAGAGCTACCCTCTTGTGGGTTTTTGATTCAACCCCAGTTGTAACTAACCTGATTCATCTTAACAACCAGCTAATTATTAGAATCAGGTGCTCTAGATTAGGGTTGGTGTGAATATCTACAGGACGGTAGCTGTCCAGGAACAGGGCTGGAGAGCCCTGCTCTATAGAGACCTTAGGGAAGGGATATTCATCTCTTACCCAACGAAGTCCGGAGCCTGCTGGTTTCTACCTGGTAATTAATTAGACACACCTGGTGTCCCAGGTCTTAATCAGTCCCTGATTGGAGGGGAACAATTAAAAAATTAAAAAGCTTCGAGGTCCAGAGTTGAGTTTGAGAGGCTTATGGGATTCTATAGCTCAGACCCAGTATAACAGGGGAGTCAAACTCATTCCATGGAGGGCTGAGTGTTTGCAGGTTTTTGGTTTTATCAATTGAGACCTAGACAACCATGTGTGGATAAGTTCCTTGCTAATCAGTGCCTTAAGTCATCAAGTACAAGGGAGGAGTGAAATCCCGCATACACTTGGCCCACCGTAGAATGAGTTTGACACGTGCAATATAGCTTCGCCCCTGTGTTATGACCCATATAAACGCAAGCATCTGTTCCTCCTTTGTCACGTTTGATAGTGGGGCAACAATACAACTCAAGCTTGGCATTCATCATGACCACCACCAGTGTTGTTCACTTCTCTTCCAGGGAAACAAACCCAGAAAGAAACCCAGTACTCAAGGACACACGCAGGCAATAGATACAATTATGACTGCTCACATCTCTGTACTCATTGACTAAACATGGATTCAATTAAACTCAGTTCAAGGTCATGGTAATACAATATAAACGCTGGGGCTGTGCTTAATAGAAGCACTCATGGCTCTCTGCTAATATTTAATCCAACCCACCACTTGACTACTGCTCAGTGCTAGCCATTCATATCAGCTGAGAGCTGTCAAAACGTTGGCTGGGTGTGTGTGTGAGAGAGAGAGAGCAGAAACAGGTACGTAGGTAAAGTAAGGTGGGCGTGAGAAGATGGGGAGGGAGAGAAGGCGGGAGTGAAGGAATTTGTGAGGAACTGAAAGCAGGGGAGGGAGGCGACGGGGAGAGGGAGGAGTGCCGAGCAGAGAGCGAGGTTACACATGAGAGCAGTCCAGAGAACTAAAGTAAGAGAGACAGAGGAGAGAGAGAGAATAGCAGGACAGGTACGATAGTGTGGATTATGGAGTTGAGAAGGTTTCAGTCTTACTTCACAAGTTAATTACCTGTTGCTCACTGGAGGAGAACAAAGAAAAGTGGAGAAAAAAGAAAGAGTAAACAATAAGGGCAACGGAGAAAGAGAGAGAGGCAGAGGGGAAAACCAGGGGTAGAGAGAGGGCGGGAGATAGGGAGAGGGGGGAACAAGGGGTAGAGAGAAAGGGAAGGACAACAGTTGAATGTTGACAGAGGGAGTGAGGATATTAATCGGGAGATGAACAAAAAGGAGAGGGGAAAAAGAGAAAGTGTATAGAAAAACGAATAGATTCACATTGACAGAGTGGACTGGACTTCAATGACGCACTGACATCAGCAAAATAAAGGGTGAGAGAAAGAGAAAGGTCACTGCAGTAGGTGCTGTGCACTATAGTTCCTTAAGCACGCTTACTATGCAACAGGAGAGTTAGGACACGCAAAGACAGACAGACGTTCACTACACGATTGAACCATGTTGATGAAGGAGTATAGAATATGCATGCCACTAACTGTGGAAGAGGTAAGTGTGTGTTTGTCTGTGAACATGTATGTGTGTGTGTTTGTGGCTGGGGGGGGGGGGTCTCTGTGTGCTTGTGTGATTGAATGTATGTATACTGTAGACCACTGTTGTAAAAATAAGGTGATAGCTTTTAATGTGATCTTGAAAATGTTAAAGTTGCTAGCATACAGATGTAGAATATTCATTTGATCGCCCTGTTGCAGGACAGCTTGTCGTGGATTTAAGGGATTAATTTACGATTAATGTATCACCCCCGACAAACATGTCCATTCATTATAATCCTTATAATAATTTAGATTTCCTGTTGCGGGATTATTTTCCTGCTGTAGCAAACTGGCTCAAATTAAGATCCTACATCTGTAACAACATTAAGCACAGGCATCCTGTAGTTGAGTAGTGTTGTTCATGTGGCTGGCACTCTGTATGGTTCTGCATGTACCTAACCTCAGCTGTTTCTCTCTCTCTCTCTCTCTCTCTCTCTCTCTCTCTCTCTCTCTCTCTCTCTCTCTCTCTCTCTCTCTCTCTCTCTCTTTCTCTCTCTCTTTCGCTTTATTTATTATGATTATTTTTTACCACAAACAAGTTGGACTGGTTGAGGCTTACAAACGTCAACGAAGGCATTTGGCCTGTAGGTTAAAAACAAAGATTCTGCCAGGGAGTAAGAAGTGGTGGGTGGAAAAGGGTTTAGGGGGAAGGTGCTCTAGAGTGCCCTCAAAGGGAAGGTCCTCATTCCCTCCAACCACCAGAACAAAGCATTTCTCCCTGTCATGGTGTTTAAGTCTGAGCTATCTGTCTGGAACGGTGTTATGTAGTTGGTTATTATTACAACATGCCGTGCCGGAAACTTCCATTGATACTTCACTCTAAAACCAACTTTGGTCGGTTTTGTGGTCTGGAAACATGTGACAAACGTTAGAGTGAACTTTAAGATTACTAATGTTTTAGTGTTTGTAGAAGCTTTAGCTAGAAGGATCACAGGGTTTTTATGGATCAAAATGGGGCTTAGGTGGTGGGGGCCTGGCCGGAGGCCTTCCTGTTGACCGCCGGTTTAAAGTACATTTCCTGCAGTTCTGCCATGAGGCTGAGAAAGAAACGTGCAGTTTAAAGATCAATTGCTGCCATTCTAAACATGTTGCTCCCCCTTATAATTTGGGATCAAATATGCTCTGAAAGCAAACATGTTGACAGGAGTACCCTGATATCGGGGAATTTGTGCCATTCTGAATTTTTTTTTAGCTGATGCTATGTGAATGACTCTCAAATTATAACAAAGTCAATGGAGGCCCCATGCCATGACAAAAAAAAACTGAATGTATAATATTTGGAATTTTAGATTGTCCTGGACTTTCTATCTTTTATTTTGGTGACTTTTGGTCCTCAAAGATGATTGTATAAAAATATATAGGTCCGTTATCTTTTCTACATACTTTATATCTGGTTTGAGTCGTTGAGGTTTACACTGACAACGTCTTTCCATCCTTATTATTATTTTATTTATTTATTTTATTATTACATTTATTTTTTACTGTTTGGACATATTCAGCTCGAAAAAACACTTCGGAGGCCCGCCCAAGACTTTTCTTTGCCGAAAAAAACCTGGATCAGTGTCTTGTGTGTATCTATCTGAAAATAGTCTGTAAAATCACACAGAAACAAATCCTAAGGTGAGATCCATTCCACGTGTGGAACTCTGACTGGTCTGATGGGGAAGCGCATTAAGATTCCTATGCAGCTTTAGTGGGATCAGCTTATAGTTCCACATTCAAACCATAGCACTGTTTATGCAATGTTTGCACACACACACACACACACACACACACACACACACACACACTTCTAATTCTGAGGGGAGTGTAGCTGGTTGTACTAGTAGGTTGGTGGATTAAGACACAGGTATGTGTTAGTTTCGTATTTAGTCAAAAGGTGGGGGACAAATTAAGACCGGTATGTGTTAGTTTCGTATTTAGTCAAAAGGTGGGGGACAAATGAAGATGTTTTGTTTTTAGTCAAAGGGTGGAGCACATTCACATAATATAGTTGCTGTCTTACTGCACTGTATGTTTCAGTCTTCATCAGTATAACACATTAACCACAAAACTGTCACAGGGGTATGAAGTCAACGAGAAACAGAACGCTGTGTGGGTTTGTGTTGTGGCCAGACCAGAGACATAGATATCTATTCACGTACAGAGTGACCAGACCAGAGACATAGATATCCATTCACATAGAGAATGACCAGACCAGAGACCTGGATATCCATTAACATAGAGAGTGGCCAGACCAGAGACATAGATATCCATTCACATAGAGAATGGCCAGAACAGAGACATAGATATCCATTCACATAGAGAATGACCAGACCAGAGACCTGGATATCCATTAACATAGAGAGTGGCCAGACCAGAGACATAGATATCCATTCACATAGAGAATGGCCAGAACAGAGACATAGATATCCATTAACATAGAGAGTGACCAGACCAGAGACATAGATATCCATTCACATAGAGAGTGGCCAGACCAGAGACATAGATATCCATTCACATAGAGAATGGCCAGACCAGAGACATAGATATCCATTCACATAGAGAATGGCCAGAACAGAGACATTGATAGACATTCACATAGAGAATGGCCAGACCAGAGACATAGATATTCATTCACATAGAGAATGGCCAGAACAGAGACATTGATAGACATTCGGTACTCCGTGATCTTAACATCTGTCTATAGGACAGGACTAGGTAAACACTGTCAATGACTGGTTCTGGGTTTCCCAACCCAAGTCTTATCACTGCCTTAAGGACTTGGGCAAGTAACAGCTAGATACTACTGTTCTAAGGTCAGAGTTCAGGTGGGGTTCCATGCTTCAACAAAGGAAAGGAGGGGTGCTTTATAACAATGACAAAAATATTTGAAATACATTTTAAAATGTACATTTAACCTTTATTTAACTAGGCAAGTCAGTTTTATAAGAACAAATTCTTATTTACAATGAAGTCATACCCCGGCATAACCCTGGATGACGCTGGGCCAATTGTGCGCAGCCCTATGGGACTCCCAATCATGGCCAGATGTACAGTAATGCAGCTTGGATTTGAACCAGGTACTGCAGTGACACCTCTTGCACTGAGATGCAGTGCCCTCGACCACTGTGCCACTCGGGAGCCCAAATAAAGGGCGTACCAAGGAAAAACTTCCAAAATGGCACATTTGAGGCAGAACATTTGAGGCAGCTCTCAACAAAAACGTCAGAAATGTATTTATTTTTAGCTTTAATCCATTCAGTATACAGGGGACTGGCGTTTCCACGTCAAGCTGATGGTCAGGGCACACACAGGAAGAAGGCAGCCTTTTCACTGATCTAAGGTTAGTTGTTCATTGTTTTCCTAATGGATAAGGTTAGGGGTTTGGAGGAGGGTGAGCTGACATTAGATATGTTCCCAAGAAAAGCTCACAGTGAGCAGCCTGCGTCCGGTTTAATGAATGAACTGACTGCTATGTATGTAAATATGTAATGTGTACGATCTACATTAATTGCAAGAAGGATGTGGTATTAAGACAGGACTGTGTGAATTGTCTCTCCCCCCCCCCAGTATAAGATTGGGCAGCTGTACATGATCAGTAAACACAGTAATGAGCAGAGCGGAGGAGGGGAGGGAGTGGAGGTGGTGAGGAACCAACCAGACACGCATCCCCAACATGGCCTGGGACAGCTCACTGAGAAACGCATCTACCTCAATAGGTAACACACCCACATTAACACTGTACCTCAAATCAAACTTTGTCACAAGCGCCGAATCCAAGTGTAGACCTTACAGTGAAATGCTTTACATACAAACCCTTAACCAACAGTGCAGCTCAACAAAGAGTTAAGAAAATATTTAATAATAAACTAAAGTAAAAAATTATAAAAAGTAACACAATAACGAGGCTATATACAGGGGGTACCGAGTCAATGTGCAGGGGTACAGGTTAGAGGTGATTTTGTACATGGTAGGGGTGAAGTGACTATCCATAGATAATAAACAGCCAGTAGCAGCAGTGTACAAAACAAATGGAGGGGGGGTCAATGTAAATCGTCCTGTGGCCATTTGATACATTTTTCAGCAGTCTTATGGCTTGGGGGTAGAAGCTGTTAAGGAGACTTTTGGTCCCAGACAGCTTGCCGTGCGTTAGCAGAGAAAACAGTCTATGACTTGAGTGACTGGAGTCTCTGACAATTTTTAGGGCCTTCCTCTGACACCGCCTATTATATAGTTCCTGGATTGCAGGAAGCTTGGCTCCAGTGATGTACTGGGCTGTACGCTCTACCCTCTGTAGCGCCTTACTGTTAGATGCCGAGAAGTTGCCATACCAGGCGGTGATGCAACCGGTCAGGATGCTCTCGATGGTGCAGCTATACCTCACATACACATACATACACACACACACACACACACACTGTACCTCGCACACTGTCCCTCGCACACACCTAGCACTGCTCAACTAAGAAATGATACCAGCACACGCACACACACACATATCTACTATCCCACACCCACACCTATGGCCTAGCCCTAGATCATACCGCACACATACATCTACCTCAGCGACGATAACAGTACATTCCTCCCCTCTGTCTGTCTCTCTCTCTGACAGTAAACTGCCATCCTGGGTGAGTGTGTTTGTCCCCAGGGTCTTCTATGTGACAGAGAAGGCCTGGAACTTCTACCCTTACACCATCACAGGTCTGACAATAGTATTCTATCCACCACATACACAGCCGTTTCACCTGCTACCAACCTGTTCTTCATATAGGGTCAACAGAGAACGTAGGACGTAGGTCTGCACTTATATTTAAACACAATCTGCTTATCTAGACCCGATTTACTTTAAACATGTTTCGTTCCACATATTTAGAAATATGTGTGTGTGGTGTCACTAATGATGTTCCTCTCCATCTGTATGGAACTTCTGCGGTGGTGCTTCAGAGTACTCGGTAAGTATTCACACATCATTTGCATGAGGCATGCAGTAGAGCTCATCCCTCTCAAAATGTCTGTGTACATAACCTCATCTGTCTACTCCTCTCTCTGCCCTCCTTCCTTCTCTCTGCCCTCCTTCCTTTTCTCCCCTTCTCTCCCCCTCCCTCCTTTTCTCCCTTCCTCCCCCCTCCATCCCTCCTTTTCTCCCTCTCCCTCCTTTTCTCCCTCTCCCTCCGTCTCTCCCTCCTTCTCCTTCTCTCCCTCCTTCTCATTCTCTCCCTCCTCTCCATTCACATCCATCCTTCATCTACTGTAGGTCTCCTTCCTTTCCAAGTTCAGCATCCGTATTGAGACCAGGTTTGAGAACAACAATGGTGACAACAATAATGTGAGTATGACTGAAGGAGAGAGAGAAGGGGGGGGGTGAGAGACTGAAAGAAGGGTGGGAGAGAGAGAGAGAGAAGGGGGGGGGTGAGAGACTGAAAGAAGGGTGGGAGAGGGATGGAGAGAAGAGGGGGTGAGAGACTGAAAGAAGGGTGGGAGAAGGAGAGAGAGAGAAGGGGGGTGAGAGACTGAAGGAAGGGTGAGAGAGGGAGAGAGTTGGGGGTGAGAGACTGAAAGAAGGGTGGGAGAGAGAGAGAGAAGGGGGGTGAGAGACTGAAAGAAGGGTGGGAGAGAGAGAGAGAAGGGGGGGTGAGAGACTGAAAGAAGGGTGGGAGAGAGAGAGAGAAGGGGGGGTGAGAGACTGAAAGAAGGGTGGGAGAGAGAGAGAGAAGGGGGGGTGAGAGACTGAAAGAAGGGTGGGAGAGAGAGAGAGAAGGGGGGGTGAGAGACTGAAAGAAGGGTGGGAGAGAGAGAGAGAAGGGGGGGTGAGAGACTGAAAGAAGGGTGGGAGAGGGAGAGAGAAGAGGGGGTGAGAGACTGAAAGAAGGGTGGGAGAGGGAGAGAGAGAAGAGGGGGTGAGAGACTGAAGGAAGGGTGGGAGAGGGAGGGAGAGAAGAGAAGAGGGGTTGAGAGACTGAAAGAAGGGTGGGAGAAGGAGAGAGATAGAAGGGGGGTGAGAGACTGAAGGAAGGGTGGGAGAGGGAGGGAGAGAAATGGCAATCTTCTCTGCAGAGTAAGGAGAATGCTCATCAAATTGATGTGGCCATTATAAGGAAAACAAGCAAAGGCCAGAATGCAATAGCGTCAGATCTATTAGCCATCCACTGTGTTTGTGTGAGAGGGAGAAAGAACGGTACATGCTTGTATTACAGGCTTGTTTCACCACCCTTTCTGGCTTTGTCACAGAATTCTGACACACAAACACAATTCTGAGCTGGTTTGTCCCTACAGCGTGCCCCTGTCATTTTGGGTAGAAACCTGGGAACAAGACTGAACTCATCTGGCTGTTGGCTGTTAGTGTGTGTATCCAGAAATGTGGCGAAGCTTGTTTCAACCTTCTCCCAGCTACAGGTTACATGTGTTCATTTTAGCAGAAATGCAGGCGCGCACACACACACACACACACACACACACACACATTAATGCACACATACCACACCGATACACACACCTCTATTACAACACACAATAGAGGACATCTAAAAAGCACAACAGGTTTAAAGGATGAGGTAAAACAATGCTTTTGACATGGAAAAATGGGAACTATGACAAGTGTCAACAGTCAAACAGTCAGACAGATGGACAATACATACCTTATATGAGAGAACAGGTTCTTAAACACAAGAGACAGAGGGCATAATAGGATCTGAAACACAGCTGATTATCTGGCTGTGGGTTTGTCTCCCTGCTCTGCTCTTTGTTAAATACCAGCAGAGGAATGAACATCTTCAAAAGAGACATTACTCTCTCTTTCGCTCTCTGTCAAGACAAGGGGACAGAACAGAAACAGTGACTTTTATCTCTCTTTCTTTGATAAGTGTCTCATTCTCTCTCTCCTCTTTCACTCCCGCTTGTCCATCCTCGCCTGCTCCCTCTCTGCTTCTCTCTCTCTTTCTCTGTGATTTAGTGTGCTCCCTCTCTCGATCTCCCTTACCCCTTCTCTCTCCCTCTCTCTCTGTCTGTCTGTCTGTCTGTGTGTGGTGTTTTGCTGTAGTGTAATGATTTGCTCAAAGCCTGAGGGTGGAGTATTATGATGGGTGATACGTTGTGTGACCTCACTATTACATCTACTAGGCCCTGGCTCCAGTGTGTGTGTGTCAGTCTATTTCCTCATCTACTAGGCCCTGGCTCCAGTGTGTGTGTGTCAGTCTATTTCCTCGTCTACTAGGCCCTGGCTCCAGTGTGTGTGTGTCAGTCTATTTCCTCATCTACTAGGCCCTGGCTCCAGTGTGTGTGTGTCAGTCTATTTCCTCGTCTACTAGGCCCTGGCTCCAGTGTGTGTGTGTCAGTCTATTTCCTCATCTACTAGGCCCTGGCTCCAGTGTGTGTGTGTCAGTCTATTTCCTCATCTACTAGGCCCTGGCTCCAGTGTGTGTGTGTGTCAGTCTATTTCTGAGTGACCTCCCCCTCTGTTCGGTTGCAGGTATTTGGAGACAGGCCCACCCCTGCAGAGAGCGTGAGCCACCTGGATATCCTCATTGACCCCATCCCTGACAAACACTACAAGGAGACAGAGGTACTAGCGTGTACTCACACATTTCCTCCTCCTGACTTCCGCAGTTCCAGTAACTTCAGAAACAAAGGTCAATCAGCAAGACAGCTGAAAACACACACACACACTCACTATCTCACGCAGAGACAGAGGAAGACGTACTGTAGATAAACACAAACATAAATACAGAGACACTTGTACAATCTATGCATCTTGGGCCCCAGATGCCTATCATGTTGAATCATTCATAGATTATATGTGAGGTATTGAGCAACAGCCTGCTCACACAGGCCTGCACACACGCACACACACACTCCCACACCCACACACTCGCCCTCCCTCCTACACACCGGCCAGGGATTTAGCTGTCAGCGGGTAATGTGTACTTTGTCTCTGTAGGACCTGAGTCGCTGGGTGTCTGAGAAGACGGGCCGAGGCCCCCTGGTGGAAGGGTGGCGTAAGGACAGCACCCCCATCATGTGTTCCTATAAGAGGGTGCAGTGCAGTTTCGAAGTCTATGGCTTCCAGGGCAAGACTGAGGACTTCATACACAGGGTGAGAGGAAACTACATTTAACTACATTTACCATCATGCATCAGGTGAGAACCTGATAAAGACCTAAGGGTCAAAATGTTGTTTAAGGAAACACATTTGACAGCATAGATTGCGCGTGGGGAATCTTTTCTTTTGGCTCAACATATACACTGATCTCCAGCAGCACCTGCTGAAAGCCTTTGGGTGTGTTTCTTTGACGTAAGAAATGTATTTACTCTGATGTGTATGATCTGACAGAACATTCAGGACATCCTACTGGTGGGGCACAGACAGGCTGTGGCCTGGACAGACGAATGGCACGGTCAGTAGAGGACATGCTTATAATTCCTTATAACATATAGCACATGATTATAATAGGACATGGTTGAATGCTTCATGTTATAATGCATCATAAAGTATAGGACATGATTATAATAGGGTATGGTTATAATGCTTCATGTTATAATGCATCATAAAGTATAGGACATGATTATAATAGGGTATGGTTATAATGCTTCATGTTATAATGCATCATAAAGTATAGGACATGATTATAATAGGGCATGGTTATAATGCTTCATAACATATAGAACATGTTTATGATAGGGCATGGTTAATGCTTTATAACATATAGAACATTATTATAATAATAGGACATGGTTATAATGCATTATACTACGCTGTAATTAATGCATTTCAATGTGCTGTTGACTGTTGCTGTATGTTTTTGTTCGGACATGCTTATAATGCATTATGATGTACATGTTACATGTTATAATGCATTATGATACACACGTTACATAGATATAATGATGTATTATAATCTCATCCGTCTGTGCTTTTCCCTACAGGGATGAGTTTGGAGGATGTGAGAGAGTATGAGCGACAGATACAGGAACAGACCAACAGCAAACTCAAATCAACCCAGAACAACAACACAGGTAATTATTAGAGCTGGGACCATAAACGGAAAATGACTTATCCAAGGCATTTTGCTGATATCATTCATTATGATAAGTCTAGAAAAATGTGAAGTTTGCGTTTGCAAATATGGCTGATTGTTAATTGGATAATTGATGTCTTCAACCACAACTAGTATTTTAAAGGATAATAATAAAAACTGTGCAGTTCACATTAATGTTAGAAACTTATCATTCTATTTATCATTATCATTTTGTGAAACATGCCTCATTTAAACATCACCACAAACTCATTTCAATGATTGCAGTCTCGGACTGAAGTATGTAGCTAACATAGAGAAGAAACTAATGTCCGTGGGCAGGGCACAGTTCACACTGTGCAGTTCTATTTATCATTATCGTATCTGTACAGGCAATTTATCGCTATGGGGTTTGTGTCCATATCACCCAGCTGTAGTAACTACTAGTCTACTACTGTACTATTCTATATCGTATTTTAATAGAGTAGAGGGAGCAGAAAAAGAGGGGGGGGGGGAAGGTGAAGTGGAGAAAAAGGAGAGAGTGATAGAAGGAAGAATGGGTGGATGGAAGAGGGGGAGAAGAGGAAGAGGAGAGAGCATAGGGGAACATGGAGAAAGTGGGTGAGAAGGGGAGGGAGAAAGTGCAAGGATGGGTGAAAAGTGAGAGAGTGGAAGAAGGGAAGAGCGTGGAGAGAAAGACAGAAAGATCATTGATCAGAGGAAAGTGAGCCCAACAGGTAGAGACATTGTCTGGAGACTCAAACTGAATTCCTCCGCTGCTCTATGTTAGCTACATACTTCCGTCTGAGACTGCAATCATTGAAATTAGTTTGTGGTGATGTATAAATGAGGCATGTTTCACAAAACAGCCCTCATTACAAGTAATCAGCGATTGGATAGTCTCTAACCAATCAGAGTATCAAAGCCAATGACGATTTTTCTAAACGCTGATTTACCCACCTGTGCTCTGGCCCAACCCATTGGTTTCTGGGACCAATCAGAACTGTTAGAATATGTTTGCGCTCTAGAAATCGTCGGGTAGGTTCTCAGGTCCAGACTCATTGCAGAGAAGAAACTAATGTCTGTGGGCGGGGCATATCGTTTGGCTGGAACAAGGAGTTTGGTTAGCTATTGCAGCACTCACTGCATATGTCAGCCCTAGTGGGTGTGTGTGTGTGTGTGTGTGTGTGTGTGTGTGTGTGTGTGTGTGTGTGTGTGTGTGTGTGTGTGTGTGTGTGTGTGTGTGTGTGTGTGTGTGTGTGTGTGTGTGTGTGTGTGTGTGTGTGTGTGTGTGTGTGTGTGTGTGTGGGGTCACTCTGCCCCCTGCTGGTGAGTCATGAGAAGTTTGGCCGGCTGTTGCAGCTGAATGATATCAGAGGCAGCAGCCACAGTATGGCCCGTGGTATGCGAGACAGGAGGCTGAAATGGATTTGCTCACTCTCTCTGCTGCAACTCGCTGCGCTGTCCTGACCACCTACAGGCCAGAACATGCTACTGCAGGCGCCTAACTGATTTTACACAAAATCATTTCATGCCATTCATCTCTTTTCGAAAACAAAAGGTGTATTCTAAATTGTATTATGGGTGTGTGAACTGTGAAGAGATGTGTATTTGAATAATTTAACCCCTCAACTCCTCCCTTCTCATCTGCCTCTCTTTCTCATCTGCAGCAGCCCCTCGTCCGGCATACTCGCGCTCTATGTCCGTCACAGATGAGCGCTCTCTGAAGAAGATGGGAGTGAAGACTATGGCCATGTCAGACCCCTCCACCTCCACACTGCCTCATAGCACTGTCCGCCTTAACTCCACCCCCGAGTAACACACCCACGTTCATACTGATGCATCAATTCCTGCCTGCTTAAACCCCTCCGTGACAGTAACTACACTGCAGCAGTTCCTTTTTGTTTTACGGCCATCCACCACAGACACATTTAACCAGTAAAGCTACACTGTCCACAGAAGCAGCACTTAGAGCACTCAGGTCCTACCCCTTTCTCCAGCTGTAACTATAAACCCAACCCCCTGTCCTACCCCTTTCTCCAGCTGTAACTATATAACCCAACTCCTGTCCTACCCCTTTCTCCAGCTGTAACTATATAACCCAACCCCCTGTCCTACCCCTTTCTCCAGCTGTAACTGAGTTTGTTACAAAACTGTTTGACATAGAAACACAGAATTTTCGTCAGGTAAAAAAACAAAGAAATTATGAATAACATTCCACCCATGAGGCCTCTAGGTAATTTGACTGCAGGAAAGGGCTACTAGAGTGGATATAATGGTAGGGGAGTGCCGTGGATCCACAGAGCCAACCCCCCGGTGTATCGAGGCGCTGCAGCAAATGGCTGAAACAGGGCTAACCTTCACTGATGAGTCAATAGGATGGCTGTTTTAAATATGATTCACTTCTGATCTATGGTAATAGCTGCAAAATGACCTCTGTACAGGCTGTGGAATAATCTGACATAGAGGATGAATATAATTTATAACTAGGTTTATATTGACACATTATACACACATTATACATATACTGGCTATATTTGGCTTTTTAGTCTATTGTAATGGAAGTCTATTGTCAGCTATGTACCTCTTGTATGAATGAATAAAAGCCTTTATCTCCTGTATATCTTGTTAAGATCATTAGTCATGATTAAGTGACTGCAGGAGATAAGTGAAACAATAGAGCAACAGAGCTTATTATTCTAGACCATGTTAACCTTGTGTTACCCTGCTAGTGAGAGAGTAATAGTTCACAACTAGTTGACAGGTAATGTGATGTAGGGCTTACTCAGTGCGCTGCGTAGGGCTTACTCAGTGCGCTGCGTAGGGCTTACTCAGTACACTGCGTAGGGCTTACTCAGTACACTGCGTAGGGCTTACTCAGTGCGCTGCGTAGGGCTTACTCAGTGCGCTGCGTAGGGCTTACTCAGTACACTGCGTAGGGCTTACTCAGTACACTGCGTAGGGCTTACTCAGTGCGCTGCGTAGGGCTTACTCAGTACACTGCGTAGGGCTTACTCAGTGCGCTGCGTAGGGCGTACACTGCGTAGGGCTTACTCAGTACACTGCGTAGGGCTTACTCAGTACACTGCGTAGGGCTTACTCAGTACACTGCGTAGGGCTTACTCAGTGCGCTGCGTAGGGCTTACTCAGTGCCCTGCGTAGGGCTTACTCAGTGCCCTGCGTAGGGCTTACTCAGTGCACTGCGTAGGGCTTACTCAGTACACTGCGTAGGGCTTACTCAGTACACTGCGTAGGGCTTACTCAGTACACTGCGTAGGGCTTACTCAGTGCACTGCGTAGGGCTTACTCAGTGCACTGCGTAGGGCTTACTCAGTGCACTGCGTAGGGCTTACTCAGTACACTGCGTAGGGCTTACTCAGTGCATTGTGGGACAGGAGGTTTGATAAATTAGACTATTGAGAGGGTGTTTGAGCCTGTCATGAGGGAATGTGAATTACAACAGATGACTAGTTGAGACAATGGGACAATACAGTAGGGGAAGGAGAGATGGAGAGATAAAGGAGAGGGGGGAGAAAGAAAGAAGCAGACGCAGCCAGAAGTGTTGACACGTGCTGCAGTGGGACCTGAAGACTGTAGGCTATACTATAAGAACATTCTCTCTCTTCCTCTCTCTCGCTCTCTCTTGCCTTTTGCTTTACTACCCCTTTCCCTGCCTCCCTCTGTTCCTGCACTTCTTTCCTCAGGAGGGCCTTCCTCTGTTCCTGCACTCCTTTCCTCAGGAGCGCCTCTCTCTGTTCCTGCATTCCTTTCCTCAGGAGAGTACATCTTCTGTGGAGAGGCCGTGTTCATTATATAGAAATGTTCCCCTGGTAGATGCTTATAGATCCTGGCCATGTAGTGCTGAATCTTACTGTTACTGTTCTGTTTTACTGCTGTGTTGAGAGAGAGATTGAAGAGAGATTAAAAACGGAAGAGAAAAAGACTGACATCCTCCCCTTCATCTCTACCTCTTTGGCCTAACCCCACTGATGTACCAGCTTTACTGAACATATCGATACACACCGCGCTGCAATGCAAACGCCCCATTCATGTCTACACACCAGGGTCACAACACTGATTCACGAAGGCCTGTGCATGCGTGTGTGTGTGTAGGTGCGTGTGTGTGTGCTCACCCATCAAATAAAATGTATTTATATAGCCCTTCGTACATCAGCTGATATCTCAAAGTGCTGTACAGAAACCCAGCCTAAAACCCCAAACACCAAGCAATGCAGGTGTAGAAGTACGCTGGCTAGGAAAAAATCACTAGAAAGGCCAAAACCTAGGGAGGAACCAGGCTATGAGGGGTGGCCAGTCCTCTTCTGGCTGTGCCGGGTGGAGATTATAACAGAACATGGCCAAGATGTTCAAATGTTCATAAATGACCAGCATGGTCAAATAATAATAATCACAGGCAGAACAGTTGAAACTGGAGCAGCAGCACGGCCAGGTGGACTGGGGACAGCAAGGAGTCATCATGCCAGGTAGTCCTGAGGCATGATCCTAGGGCTCAGGTCCTCCGAGAGAAAGAAAGAAAGAGAGAATTAGAGAGAGCACACTTAAATTCACACAGGACACCGGATAAGACAGGAGAAGTACTCCAGATATAACAAACTGACCCTAGCCCCCCAACACATAAACTACTGCAGCATAAATACTGGGAGGCTGACACAGGAGGGGTCAGGAGACACTGTGAGCCCATCCCATGATACCCCCGGACAGGGCCAATCAGGAAGGATATAACCCCACCCACTTTGACAAAGCACAGCCCCCACACCACTAGAGGGAAATCTTCAACCACCAACTTACAATCCTGAGACAAGGCCGAGTATAGCCCCCAAAGATCTCCTCCACGGCACAGAGATTAGTCTTCAGCAAAGACTTAAAGGTTGAGACCGAGTCTGCGTCTCTCACATGGGTAGGCAGATCATTCCATAAAAATGGAGCTCTATAGGAGAAAGCCCTGCCTCCAGCCGTTTGCTTAGAAATTCTAGGGACAATTAGGAGGCCTGCGTCTTGTGACCGTAGCGTACGTGTAGGTATGTACGACAGGACCAAGTCGGAAAGATAGGTAGGAGCAAGCCCATGTAATGCTTTGTAGGTTTGCAGTAAAACCTTGAAATCAGCCCTTGCCTTGACAGGAAGCCAGTGTAGGGAGGCTAGCACTGGAGTAGTGTGATCAGATTTGTTGGTTCTAGTCAGGATTCTAGCAGCCGTATTTAGCACTAACTGAAGTTTATTTAGTGCTAAATACGGGTAGCCGGAAAGTAGAGCATTGCAGTAGTCTAACCTGGAAGCATGGATTCATTTTCCTGCATCATTTTCTGACAGAAAGTTTCTGATTTTTGCAATGTTACGTACAGTGCCTTGCGAAAGTATTCGGCCCCCTTGAACTTTGCGACCTTTTGCCACATTTCAGGCTTCAAACATAAAGATATAAAACTGTAATTTTTTGTGAAGAATCAACCACAAGTGGGACACAATCATGAAGTGGAACGACATTTATTGGATATTTCAAACTTTTTTAACAAATCAAAAACTGAAAAATTGGGCGTGCAAAATTATTCAGCCCCCTTAAGTTAATACTTTGTAGCGCCACCTTTTGCTGCGATTACAGCTGTAAGTCGCTTGGGGTATGTCTCTATCAGTTTTGCACATCGAGAGACTGAATTTTTTTTCCCATTCCTCCTTGCAAAACAGCTCGAGCTCAGTGAGGTTGGATGGAGAGCATTTGTGAACAGCAGTTTTCAGTTCTTTCCACAGATTCTCGATTGGATTCAGGTCTGGACTTTGACTTGGCCATTCTAACACCTGGATATGTTTATTTTTGAACCATTCCATTGTAGATTTTGCTTTATGTTTTGGATCATTGTCTTGTTGGAAGACAAATCTCCGTCCCAGTCTCAGGTCTTTTGCAGACTCCATCAGGTTTTCTTCCAGAATGGTCCTGTATTTGGCTCCATCCATCTTCCCATCAATTTTAACCATCTTCCCTGTCCCTGCACCATGTTTGACAGTGGGGATGGTGTGTTCAGCTGTGTTGCTTTTACTCCAAACATAACGTTTTCCGTTGTTGCCAAAAAGTTCAATTTTGGTTTCATCTGACCAGAGCACCTTCTTCCACATGTTTGGTGTGTCTCCCAGGTGGCTTGTGGCAAACTTTAAACGACACTTTTTATGGATATCTTTAAGAAATGGCTTTCTTGCCACTCTTCCATAAAGGCCAGATTTGTGCAATATACGACTGATTGTTGACCTATGGACAGAGTCTCCCACCTCAGCTGTAGATCTCTGCAGTTCATCCAGAGTGATCATAGGCCTCTTGGCTGCATCTCTGATCAGTCTTCTCCTTGTTTGAGCTGAAAGTTTAGAGGGACGGCCAGGTCTTGGTAGATTTGCAGTGGTCTGATACTCCTTCCATTTCAATATTATCGCTTGCACAGTGCTCCTTGGGATGTTTAAAGCTTGGGAAATCTTTTTGTATCCAAATCCGGCTTTAAACTTCTTCACAACAGTATCTCGGACCTGCCTGGTGTGTTCCTTGTTCTTCATGATGCTCTCTGCGCTTTTAACGGACCTCTGAGACTATCACAGTGCAGGTGCATTTATACGGAGACTTGATTACACACAGGTGGATTGTATTTATCATCATTAGTCATTTAGGTCAACATTGGATCATTCAGAGATCCTCACTGAACTTCTGGAGAGAGTTTGCTGCACTGAAAGTAAAGGGGCTGAATAATTTTGCACGCCCAATTTTTCAGTTTTTGATTTGTTAAAAAAGTTTGAAATATCCAATAAATGTCGTTCCACTTCATGATTGTGTCCCACTTGTTGTTGATTCTTCACAAAAAAATACAGTTTTATATCTTTATGTTTGAAGCCTGAAATGTGGCAAAAGGTCGCAAAGTTCAAGGGGGCCGAATACTTTCGCAAGGCACTGTAGATGGAAAAAAAGCTGTCCTTGAAACAGTCTTGGTATGTTCCTCAAAAGAGAGATCAGGGTCCAGAGTAACGCCAAGGTCCTTCAGTTTTATTTGAGACGACTGTGCAACCATCAAGATTAATTGTCAGATTCAACAGAAGATCTCTTTGTTTCTTGGGACCTAGAACAAGCATCTCTGTTTTGTCTGAGTTTAAAAGTAGAAAGTTTGCAGCCATCCACTTCCTTATTTCTAAAACACAGGCTTCTAGCGAGGGCAATTTTGGGGCTTCACCATGTTTCATTGAAATGTACAGTTGTGTGTCATCCGCATAGCAGTGAAAGTTAACATTATGTTTTCGAATGACATCCCCAAGAGGTAAAATATATAGTGAAAACAGTAGTGGTCCTAAAACGGGACCTTGAGGAACACCGAAATGTACAGTTAATTTGTCAGAGGACAAACCATTCACAGAGACAAACTGATATCTTTCCGACAGATAATTATTCCTGGCTTCTGTCTGGGCTATGAGTCAACAGCCAGCCTGCACCCTAAGTATGTTATTCATTCTGGTGTCAGCATTACTGGCATTAGGCCTCTCAATCATGTAAATAGCTCTAAATCCATTGTGAATTAAACTCCACTGTGGGGAACACAATTGTTAACCTCTGCCCAGGAGTAACTGGAGTGGACTTTATCTGTGGACAGGCAGACTTTTACATACATACAGTATCCCTGATAACTAATTGTACCAATTAAGGGGCTAAATATGGCTTGCAATGGGAATCTGCATCCATCCTTCCCCTGTGGAATAGACTTAAAGACTGCTGGCTCTATACATTAATCATTTCTATTGAAAACGGTTGAGGACCGCCTCTCTCTGTACAGTTACCCGCCCGCAGTCAGTTAGCGCGGTATTAATGCCGAACTGTTTAATGCTGTGAAATCCTCAGCAAATGATTCCAGCGAAGCTATTCTGGTAATGCTGTAATTAATTGCTTATGGGTAACAGAAAATTCAAGGATAATTGCTAAATTGTTGTGGTTTTGTGTTAGACACTCTACATAAACACACACACACACAGAAAAGCAAGAAGAAAAAGTGAAACCCACCCCTCACACACACCCACACATTTCTCTCTCTGGCTCTTTTACACCAATAAACAAACTCAGAGACACAGAGAAAAAGCAAGGGGCCCAGGGTATGGGCAGACATTCATTGAAATTCATGCTTTAAATATCTTAATCAGCAGGCTCATAAAGCCTCCCTGTTTTAATTGCCCCACCATGCCTATTAATTACACAACAACCATAGCAGAGAGCTGCCATATGTTTGTTCATGTGAGAGAATAGATTAGAATAGAGTGTGTGGAATACATTAGAATACAATGGGCTTTGATCTGCAAAATGTGGAATTACATTTCCCGTTGCCACGGCCATAGAAGTGGTGGTATGTACCTCCCTGTAAGGACCTACACAGAGAGAGAGAGAGGACATAGAAGTGGTGGTATGTACCTCCCTGTAAGGACCTACACAGAGAGAGAGGACATAGAAGTGGTGGTATGTACCTCCCTGTAAGGACCTACACAGAGAGAGAGAGAGGACATAGAAGTGGTGGTATGTACCTCCCTGTAAGGACATACACAGAGAGAGAGAGAGAGGACATAGAAGTGGTGGTATGTACCTCCCTGTAAGGACATACACAGAGAGAGAGAGAGGACATAGAAGTGGTGGTATGTACCTCCCTGTAAGGACCTACACAGAGAGAGAGAGAGGACATAGAAGTGGTGGTATGTACCTCCCTGTAAGGACCTACACAGAGAGAGGACATAGAAGTGGTGGTATGTACCTCCCTGTAAGGACCTACACAGAGAGAGAGAGAGGACATAGAAGTGGTGGTATGTACCTCCCTGTAAGGACATACACAGAGAGAGAGAGAGAGGACATTGAAGTGGTGGTATCTACCTCCCTGTAAGGACCTACACACAGAGAGAGAGAGAGGACATAGAAGTGGTGGTATGTACCTCCCTGTAAGGACCTACACAGAGAGAGGACATAGAAGTGGTGGTATGTACCTCCCTGTAAGGACCTACACAGAGAGAGGACATAGAAGTGGTGGTATGTACCTCCCTGTAAGGACCTACACAGAGAGATGACATAGAAGTGATGGTATGTACATCCCTGTAAGGACCTACACAGAGAGAGAGAGAGAGGACATAGAAGTGGTGGTATGTACCTCCCTGTAAGGACCTACACAGAGAGAGGACATAGAAGTGGTGGTATGTACCTCCCTGTAAGGACCTACACAGAGAGAGGACATAGAAGTGGTGGTATGTACCTCCCTGTAAGGACCTACACAGAGAGAGGACATAGAAGTGGTGGTATGTACCTCCCTGTAAGGACCTACACAGAGAGAGAGAGAGAGGACATAGAAGTGGTGGTATGTACCTCCCTGTAAGGACCTACACAGAGAGAGAGAGAGGACATAGAAGTGGTGGTATGTACCTCCCTGTAAGGACCTACACAGAGAGAGAGAGAGGACATAGAAGTGGTGGTATGTACCTCC